>NW_017259437.1:1840211-1854359 GCF_001594045.1 Atta colombica
TGCGTGTCCCACTCCCTCTTTCTTTGTCCCTCATTTCTCTCCTGGCCTGTCTTCTGTCCTGTCTCATCTCATCTTGCCTCATCTCGTTCTTCGTCTCATTGTATACTTCTTCTCCTGCTCCTTCGTCGTCTTTCCTCGATTCGCACGATTCGCGTGTGACGCATCACAGCCACCCTGAGAAACGCGCCCACGCAATGCTCAGACTCGCTTGCGATTCATCGCCTGCAGGCTACACCTGCCGTGTTTCTACCTGTACCGGGTGATCCCAAAATCCGGATTGCGTTGACGTCCGAGTTGTATTTATGTATCTGCCATCTCTCTTCCTCCTGTTCCTTCCTGATGTTAAGAAATAGTATCAAGATCTCAAAAAAAAAAGAAACACGAAATTAAGGGGATGCTGCCATGATGGAATTACCGACATTACAAGATTAAAAAGTTTTTCGAATTGGTTTTACAGAATTGTATAAAGTTTAAACAGGTAAAAATATTCAATTTTGTAATTCTATCTCATTAGCATTAACTTTAGAGAGTTCGTTCCAAGAAATTTAATGACTTTAGTTTTTAAATGCAAAAGTCTATGAATAGCATGCTAAATATATATTATATGAAATAACATAACAATTATTTTATCACCTTAAATTAATAGAAAATTAAACGGAACGATCACTTCTGTGCGATAGCTTTATCAGTAGATCGATCGCAAGGAAATTGCAACTTGAAACTTGATGGGACGTTTTCATCCATGCTCATATACTTTCCGCAAAAGTGATACCGGATGTAAAAGGAAGCAGACAGGAGGGAGAGATCCGCAATACACGTAATTACAGGTTGCGCGTGCGTGCAGAGAGCGAACAGCAAAGTCCCTTCGTGCTGGTCGAAGGAGAACGTCCTGCTCGCGACGGCCAGAAAGGGGCAGGGCACCATATACTGATTTATTGAAACACGTCCCAGCCGTAGTCGCTAATCACATTTTAATTATTAGACACGTTCCGACCACACCATATGAAAAAAAATTCGGGAGTCTAAAGGTCTTAAGCTTTACGTTACTCCCCAAAGACATAGAGATATTTAGATAATTCTTCCTTGTTGCGAGACTCAACAGGAAATTCTTAAGAATCTTGAGAAGCTGCGATGGTAATCGTCAGATGAGATCTTGTCTACATCAATTTTACTGTCACATCGTACTTAGCTTTGATACTTTCGCTTGAATCGAGAGAGAGAATTTGGAAAGTTAATGTTTTCCGCAAGGAAATGCCAGAAATGCAACATAAAGAAACTTCTCAAGTAAAAACATAACTAGGATATCTAAGCAAGTAAATAATGTATAATCAAAGTTGCGACAGTAATAATCAACAATAAGAATTGCGGCATTGAAGTGACTACCTCGTAACGCTTGCAAAGCAACGTTATCATTCGTTATCGAATACGATACGAAATCAGAGGCATCAAAATACTGCGTGTCTACGCAACGCCCGCAGAAACATCCGAAGCTCGACGTCGTAAATCTGGCCGAGTGAGACATATTTTATTGCGCTGACGTAACGAATGGATGTTCTTGTGCGCATTGCGTACCTCCACTGAGTCCCTGCTACGAAAATATTAATGCAACTTCATCAATCATGCTGCATAAACAGTGGATCAAGAGGAGGATTTACCGCTCGTAGCAGCGACCAGTACGCACAGCAGCCTGATGATCGAAATCACGAATGATTTTAAACGTAATCTAACATCATTTTATTATCGAGCGTATTATTATTGGCTTTCTCAGGAAATGGATTGTCTGGAAAGATGAATATTTAGAATGATCTGCGAATTTTGCCATTGAATATCTTGATGACTTTTGCTTGAAAATAATGAATACGGATATTTTCCGCTGATTGATATATTTCAACATTTCAATAAAGAAATCAATTTTTAATCTTTAAGTAAGTAAATAGTTCAAAGATATA
This sequence comes from Atta colombica, assembly GCF_001594045.1. Classification (NCBI taxonomy): domain Eukaryota; kingdom Metazoa; phylum Arthropoda; class Insecta; order Hymenoptera; family Formicidae; genus Atta; species Atta colombica. The sequence continues at coordinate 1,842,161 of NW_017259437.1, forward strand.
TGCAGAAAAAAATGTTTCATTGAATTAACTGATGGAAAATGAACGATCCAGAATTTTGATTAAGTCTATTAGATTTCTGATTAAATCTACTAAATGTTGGTTATTTCAACTATAATTTTAATAGATTTAACCGGAAATCTTGCAGATTTATAACTAGAATTCTGGATCGTTCATTTTCCACCAGAATTCTAGTTAATTCAACCAAATATTTTTGTCTGTATACGCAAGTTGTTAGGTGGGATGTTCAAAAATCCTTCTAAAAACATTTTAATTTAAAGTTATGTTTTTTACTAATATAACTGTACATATATATGTTTACATTTCATATTGTAACTAAATTTACATTAGTTATATCTTTATAAAGATATTTAATGTACCCAAATTTCCATAATTAAGATTTAATTACAACATAATTTACTAGTAAAAAATATAACTACAGAATTAAAATTATATATATTTCACAGAGGAATATAAAATAAATTTTACAACTTTTAAACATTTAAGCTTATATTTTTTATTTTTCTTTTCCGAGAAAGAGAACAAGATTTTATAGTAGAAAACTATATGTAAAGTATTACAGATCTAAAAGATTAATTAAAAGATTTATTGCTAAAATCGAACATGCAAGACATTTTATGAGATGGTTCTTTTTTTTTAATAGTAAATTCAGATATAAAAACTACATAATGCATAAATGACACATTAAATTTCAACATGCGGCTTACATTAAACATATGTCAAAGGAACGACCTCAATTTCTCAAAGAGAGCTAATCTCGATATAACCGAGAAGTGATGAGTCAACCGCAGTTTCGCCCGTTTGAGGGCCCTCGGGCATATCGCGAGCTCCAAGAAGAAAGAGAGGCGAGGGAGAGGACGTGCGTGAGTTTCACCGAGCGCGTATTCCCATGGGGTCACGCGGCAGATTTCTGGATTACGAACGATCCAGGCTTTTGATAGAAACTTATATGGCAAGGAAGCGGATGGCGCATTCGGCATTAAGGAAGTACGTGAGTCTAGAACGCAAGGCACTTATGGGTGCGTTGTCATATCTTTCTCTTTTTCGCGATATATGCGTCTCCTACATATCCTCCGCATATGTATATCCTCACCTTTTTCGCGCGTTTACGAATTGCCTAGTATATTCAAAACATCATCCAATAGATGAAATTTAGACTGATAAGAATAAATCAGAGATAGGCTCTCCTATATTTATAGGATCAGTTTTAGGTACTCTGTAAAATGAACAGAATGAGCTTCATTGAACTGACTATTAATCACATATTGCACAGCCCTTAAAGTGAATATTCTAACTGTGCTAAAGGAATAAATATTCTCATCGTTGTATTGCATAACACATCGTTTGGATCGTGGTATTTCCATGAAATCGCCTTTCGTTCGGCGTAAGCCCCAAACGAGCGCAATATAACACGCACGCGTCTTTGTACAAGATTCGTATACACGCGGCAATGCTTCTCGGTGCGTACGATTTAGTCGAGGTGTAAATCACGAAGGAAGATCGCATAGGCATACAGGCTCAAAGGAAAGCTCTTCTCTGTACCTCTTCTCTCCGCTGTACCTTCTTCCCATCCTTTTTCCTCTTTCTAGCCGTCTCTATCCGTGGTCACGATAGGAGCAGCTCTTCGCGGGGCCATCTCTGGTCGCTAGAGCAGGCATCAGCTGCCTGACAAGGCGTATAATTAATCCCTAATGACGCTGGCATAAATCCATCTCGGTAGGCCGTTTGCTCGATCACCGCGGCTCACGCGTCACTCGATTTACTAGCGAAATCAGCACCAGCTTTGTCGCTGTCGTCCATTTTCCGCGTTATTTATGCGCCCATCATTGAGCCGCGCTGTGCAAGTTCGAACCGCAGCCGAGAGCTGGATTCTTCCTTGATAGGTTCCGTTTGCGCCACTCCTGCGGAAGCGCGAAATGATCTTCACGAGGATCTCGCTGATGTTATATTAAAAGATATTACGCTTTTCAAAGTATTTTATGATAATTGATAGAAGAAGAGTCTTTTCTAATTAATATTTATTAGTAATATTAATAAGATGAGAATTATCTTTTACTTTGTAGGATTCTTTTTAAAAATAATGTAATTATGTAAGAAAAAAAAGAGTTTTCAATAATTAATTTAGAAAACCAGTGTCCATTCTTAATTATGTACGACATATTTTACTTGTCGTACTACAACTTTACGTTCACGAATTTCAGTTTGTCGACAACAGCAAGCACCATTGACAATCTCGCCTATTCAAGCGTTTAAATTACCGACTCGGTAAAACGCCACGAGACAATGGAGCGATAAAACCATTGAATAAAATACAGCAACTAATAAATTCTCCAGTGATCTAGTTTACATCGGGACATGAGATATAGTTGACATCATGAAATTGTAATCTCGATTTATGTCACTTCGCATAATTTCTCATGAGATAAAGTCAAGGTTCGAAAATCCTATCGAGAGTGATTTTTACTATCCTTATTTAACAACTTCTGCTTTCGTATTTCAAAAAGATTCGATACACTTAATCTATCACCGTATGTAAAATTACGTATCATAGCTTTGTAATTAAGAGTCACAGATTCCTCTCCAATTATTATTTATTTCGCGTTTTATTCAAAATATCACAAATACCTAAAATATTTATTAAAAATCTTTAAAAAAATTCCTTGACAATTTATATATTTTCCAGATCTAGATAATTTTGTTCAAAATTCCAGGTCTAGATAATTTTTTAACGTAACTTTGAAATAAATTGAAGTATTGACAAAGCAAATAATTATATATATATACTGAAAATTATCAGAACACAGGGATTCTAAGAAACTCTATCAGTTTCTACAATTGGAAAGAGATATTTTATAGAATAGTACAGCAAAGATTTTTTACAAAACAGTATCAGTTACTTGATTCTGCTGACGATGAGTATTATTTTTTGCTGTTACACTGATTTTTTTTTTTTTAAATAAGAATTTTTAAATAAGAATTGTCAAGAAAAAATGATAAAAGAAACGTTTTTAGCACCGAAAAAAATTGCATTCTTGAAAGATGTATTTAATATTTCCTCTTAACAGATATAAAAATATTTCCTCTTAAATTAATAATATATTCTTGATTTGCGAAGGCGATCGTCACTATATGCGCGGTGTTTTTGATGATATCCCCCTTAAAACCGTGCAACCTTTTTCTGAAACACATTTTTCTCTAAAATGTATTGTCCAAAAGATATTTGAGATCATCATTTAAAACAGGACATCTTGTTTTTCTATTAAGAATATGATAATTTAGATGATTTCCCTCTTAAATTAAGGAGATGGTTTCGGCGTTTATTTTAGAGGAAAATATACTATACGATATTCTTAAATTAAGAATACAATTTTTTTCAGTGAGAAAGAAGCAAAATTTAAATTTAAAAGTAATATTCCAAAAAAATTTGCTTAAATTCTGGAAAATTCCATGAAATTTCTGATTTGGAAGAATCAGAAAATAAATCTCCTGAAAAAAGGGTAGGACCAACCAATAGTACCGATCGCATGCTTATACAATTTTAAAAACGATTTTATGCAATTGACGAATGCACGGACAGAAAGAAGAGTAAAGGGGGGTGAGGAAAAGTAAGTGAGAGCGTTTATCGATTCCCGGATAACAGGTCCTTCCTGGAAAGGATCAGGCTGCACGCTCGTTCTCTCGAGTACGAGTATAAGCGCGGGGAGGGAGGGAGGGGGAGGGTACCAAGCGTGATGCTCTTCCATGAGGTTTCGCGTTCGTCCGGAACGGACTGAACCGGGCAAGCAAGAAGGGAGAGAAGACTCTCGCGCACGCGGCGTTGTGAAGAGGAAACTCCGCAAAGAGGGAACTGGCGTACCGAATTGATGCACACGAAACGGCATGCCCGGAATGTTATAATCGCGAACCTTTGAACCCAAAGCCGAGACTCCCACACCACCCGGGATCGCGCGAGCGCCGGACCCCGTTTCCATCGTTGAAATTACTCGTGTTACTCTCCTCTTTCGTGCCGCACTGGTATCGCTGATACGCTTCCACGAAAGCGTCCCGGTCGACGGCGAGTACTGTCGAGATTGTATAATAATTCTCATACGTTTCCCCCGAGTCATATAACACCATGCCTTCGATACGCTCCGGACGCGGCATAATTCGGAGATTAGCCTCGCTCCTGCCCGAGATAAAATTCTTTCGCATTGCTTACAAGTTAATTCATATATGGGCGAGAAAATATGAAGCCATACGATATTAATCACGACTTATCGCATGATATTTAAATGCGATATCTACTTATATTTTACGAGTGAGACATCACGAAATAATTCTTGCGAAACCAAAACTCTAACCTGCATACACATCTTGCCCACTTGAATTTGCATATCCTTCGATAGAGAAAAGAAGTAGAAGAGAACGAATGAAAAAATGGATAGCTTTGGAATGAGATCAGAATCGTGGCAACTTGCGAGACAACGCGCGAGTCACCTTCTACTCTTACGAATGGCCTACGGAGAAGTCCTCGCCGCCTTCGTCCGAGCGTGCAGCCGTGGTGGGCGTTAACAGTAATTAATTTTTGCTTGATAATTAAGATATCCCGAGAGCAGACGCTGAGGTATACCCCGCGGTAGCATCATTTTTCAAATGTCGCTATTGCACTCGCTGCGCGTGGCCTATAAAAACATTAGTGACCGTGTCGAAGACCGCGACGGCGGAAAGGCTCTAGCTCGAGGCACCAGAACCACATTTTGTTTTTGTGATTTTTAAATGCGCAGCTGTAGATGAAACATTAAGATATAAACCAGCGCCTATGTTAATTCTGCACATTTGCATCTTTTCAAAATAAAAAGAAGCATTTCAATAGAGTCCGGTTATGCACGATAAATCGCACTATGTCATTCCCTGTCACTCTGCAGCGTCGAGTCTCTATATATCATAAACAAATTAATAGTGTTGTAAATCGGTAAATTCTGTGATTAACAAGCAGTTGCGCCCACACAAAATTCACAACGAACGTACGGAAAACTCCGTTTGTGAAAGTTTCATCATGCAACATAATGTATTTTATCGATTGTATTAAATTCCACGTAAACATTTCCGTTTCGTTCACGTCGCAAACAGCAGAAACGAAACGAAGAGAGGAAGAAGAGACAGACCGAGGAGTAAGAAGCATGAAACATCTGGCCCATAGTGTTGGTGTTTCGTGGCCTCGTGGGGATTATTAATTGTTTCATCTCGGCCCTTATCCGCGCCTCCCCGTTTGCACGACTAAGCAAATACGGGGGGCGTAACCCACACGGTGATGTACGAGCTTAAAAGCCTTCGCAATCGGCCACGAGAAGCCTCTCTCCTACGCCACGGAACTGAGAAAGGGAGAGAAAGAGAGCGAGAGAGAGAGAGAGAGAGAGAGAGAGAGAAGTAGAGAGTGAGAGAGGCAGATGGGTAGATAGATAGATTAGAGAAAGCGAGAGAGGGTGGGAGGGAAACGAGGAACGAAGTCGGAGGAAGAAAACCAACGGGGTTATCGTCTGATTTATAATTTGAGGCTCTGGATGCACCTCCGTGGAATACATACCGTCCCGATGTTTTCCGGTTCAGGAAACGTAATTGGTTGCCAGCACGATCATAGATAGCCGCCGGTTCGAATCGGACCTCGAAAGCGTCCCGAAGTCGATCATAGAATAGCTTCGTCTCTTCCTCACTTGCTCGGATCGCAGCCTTGTGTTTGGGCCTTGCATTTCCTTTTCTGCCACTCCTGCTTACTGTTATCTACCGGAACATTTTTTAATTCCCATTTGAGATCACGAATATCGATTGGTTACCAAGGGTATAAATCAAGAATCGATCTGGGTAGCTGTTGGAAGTCAACGATACCTGCCTCTTTTACCGGGCATCATCTAGATCAGGCACTTTTACAATTAGTCATGATTTCACTCACGAGCATTCACATCTCCGAATCAACTGTACGCTATATGCAATCATGAAATATATTTTAAATATATATATATATATATATACATAGCGGAATAATTTAAACGTGCTACATAACGTAAATGCCAAAGTTTTAAAGAGTAAAAAATTTTATTTTACAATTTCATAGAAACAGGAACACGAAAAATAAAACGTACATTGAAGAAATCTGATATCTAAGAAATGAATAAGAAATAAATCAATAATAAGAATTTTATATAGACTATAAGTTTTTATTCTAAAAACAGCAAGTAACCTCCAGATATCAACAGATTAAGAATCATTGTGATGATACGTAACACGTCGCTAGCAATGGATCGGTAAGATTAAAGAGATCGAGATACTGGTGTACCTGCCAAAGGATTAAATCGAGTCGATCAGCGAACACATACGAAGGACTGATCGAGAAGACGGCGCCAAAGATTGCGCGTGATCTCTTCAGACGCACTCACGCACGCACGCATGCACGCACTCGCGTGCCGTTCACGCATCCTCCTCTCGACCCGCAGCTTCTCGACGCACATACACGCCGACGATTTGTTATAACCGCAGGCTCGCACGGGCGCATTTGTATCTTTCCACGTTGGCTCTCGGTGCGTCAGCCCCGACAACTTCATTCGACCTGACTTGACTCGAGACGCGAATGCGGCCGGTCCGATCGCGGTTCGCGAGCAGGCCCGGGTCCACAACCGAGTGCAACATACGTGCGCGCGAGCGCTGAATTATGGGGTGCGGGAACACCCACTTCCTGGTCATCGAAAGCCACAAACTCCCACGCATATCAACGCATCTCGCTCGGGCGCCGCGCCGTGATGGATCCGTCGTGCAGTGAGCCATCAACATCCAACATTCTTCCCCTTCCCCGTTTCATCGTCTCCCTTTCCCTCAAAATAGTGTTCTGCAGCGCGCGTGCACGCGTGCCCTATCATTATTCGCGGAACGATTCGTTAATCAATCACCTTATCTAATTGGCCGCCACGCTGTAACGAAACATTTCATTCCGCGAGAGTGAACCATTACATTCGCTTCGTATATCGAGATCATACTCTGTCAGCCAGATTCGCGGAGGTTTAAAAAAGATGTATTCGCAGTGATGCGTTTATCCGGCGCGATCACCCTGGCGCCAATTCGCTCTCACTCAGAAGCGATTCCCGTTGCGGTCCGGTCGGAAATGTTTCTCGCCGACAGGCGCCGAACAGGCGCCGCGAGTACGAAGAGTGAGGAGAAAGGAAGCGAGGAAGAGGGTCCGTGGATGCGGACAGTGAATTCTGAGATGGGACAATAAATTATTATGCATCCAGCATTCGACATGTCGGTCGGATAAAAGAAGGAGCTCCGGAGACAATGCCTGTCGCCGCGCCCGAGAACCCCCTCGGCGCATCCGGTGCGTTTTCAAGGAAGCTTTCGGTGCGCCGTGACACATATCAATTGATTTTCACGGGCGCGAGTCCCGGTCGAGCTGCACGTTCGATATATTGCCGCGCACGTTCCTTACTCGAGCGACGAAAAAGCTCGTAGGGAAACGACGATAAAGAATGGCCCGACACCGAGTAATTCTTCTCCGAATCTCGATATTACATGTGTCGTGACGCGCTTTCAGATTTCGGAGTCTACATCGCAATGCCAACAAAAATTCGAAGGGAATGTATTGGATTTGATCGCTATTACGGAAACGTTGCTATGTGACTGATAATCGTTGCTGTTACATAAGAATGCTTACATTAGAAATGAAACGAGTGTTAAATAGAATATTAATGTTCACATACATAATAGAAATATTCTTATGTATTAGTTCAAGAATATTACAAATTCTTTATTCTAAAATTCCTTTTCTCTGATTTCCAGACAAAATTTTATGACTTTTTTCTTATATATATATATTTTTTTTTTCAATAATTATATATTTTGAAATTTTTTGTATTTTCATCCTGATCTAGAAATCGTCAAATATTTTGTTGAGAGAGCAATTTAGCATAGCAATATAAATTATTAATGTTACACTTGCATTTAATTGTTCAGTTAGCATTCCAATAATATTTCAAAATAGCGTGTTTACAGCGTAAATATGTTAATTTAATTTTATAGTCAATATCATGAGAAATTCATTCTGAGAATTTTACAACAGAATTTTATAAGAATTTTCAAAAGAATTGCCGAATTTCTTGTAATTATTGGTCTACAAAAATAGCTACACTTAAAAAGAAATAATAAATACAATTTAAAAAAAATATTAAATAAGTATCAAAATCCTTTAAATTCTTAATGAAGTTTCTATTCATAGAAACTTCTAGTCAATTCTATTCATATTATATGTACTATCAATTCGTAGATTTGTGTGCAATTATTTTTACGTACAAATCTAATAAAAATAGAATGAAATCATTAATACGAACGTAAGAAAACTAAAACTATCACTCTTTTGGACAGAATTCAAATTTTCTCACTCAATCTTAGGAAACTTGATCACGCTCAAAGACGATATCGTGGTGAATGAGTAAACGCGATCAGGGCAATCGTTGCAATTCGAAATTATTTAGACGACCGATCGTCATCGATCGCGCGTCCCCCATAAATTCCATCAAGGAGCTAGAAACATTCTTTCTCCCCTTGGAAACTACTTTGTTTTACGTCTCAACACCCACGTCTCGTATCTATGCGTACACACGCACCTTTCTTGCGCTCTCGAGTACTCGCGCGCCAACATTCGAAGCCTCCCCTACGAGCATCGTTTTACACAAAGCACGCGCACCGTTCAATGTAAAGCGTTAAAGCGCTACGTGATCGAATTTGACAAGCGACCGGACACTGCGCCAGTCCAAGCCACCATTTCGCGCACGCCGCCCGAATATCAAAGAGAGAGATCGTTAGAAACGTTTAGAATTAGTAGTGCCTTTTGCCAAACAATGACTTCGATTTTACCGATTGATTTGAATCAGTCAGCTCCGTCATGCTGAAGCCGTATGACGTTGCTCAAATGCATTCTATACGTAATGTTAATGCGATTCTTGTGCACTCAATTGAATACGTTTCACTATCTTTTTTTTTTTATCGTTCTTAATATTGAAATAACTTTTTATAACTTTTTATAACTTTTTATCTTCTTTAATTTTATAACTTTTTTTATCATAAGTGCCATTTATAACATATCCGAGAAGTTATTTTTTATAAGGCTCTAAAAATAATTTTGCGTAATCGATCGTGAAACGCAAGGATAACCTTGATCCACGAAACATTCTCTTACTGTCTTCTTCCAACTCCTTCCATCACTGATAGAAATTACGGTTCGTTATATAGTTATACATATCGCGAAATTGAATCACATATAACTGCCTGATCGTGATTTATTTATCATTTCTAAGATATAGGTTTCAACATCTTATCTTTGATGTGTGTATTTACAATTATAAGAATTATACGAAACAATTAGAATCTCAAATAGAACACAAACGATATAAATATTGATAATTATGTACACATAATTGTGCACGTCTGATCGGTATAAAGATTTATACTGATTTCCACTGAAAGATTTATACTGATTATGCAAGAAGGTACAAAGTTTATTGTTACAATCACGAGGTTAATCGGAATGGGAAATAAAAATGCCTTGAAAAAGAATAAGATTATTGATAATCTTTGTAATTTTATGTTTTAGCTATTTTATACTGCCTAAAGTTTCACAAAACGAATTAAATTCAAGGTAGGTCTCGCAGATAGACGCGAGCATCTCCGTACGCGATCGACAGCTGAGATCTCTACGGATTATTCGTGGCGTTTATCGCCTATCGATTTCAATGCGCATGTTTGAATTTCGATCTAACGGGGAATATAACGCGCAATGTTCATGTAATATTATCTAGCGCGCGATTCGCTCACTTATAACAGAAGAGCTGCCGCGCGAGATCGTGAGAAGTACTCTAGATCGGGCGAGCAGGATCTGCCAGGTACATATCGTCTCTCGACTGGCTGTTAAACTCAGATTGCTAACAAAGTGAGGATCAAATAATAACACGTTATGATCGCGCTGCTTCGAAGATAGATAGCGCTCGGTGTGAGTGAATAATTTGATAATGGCAGCGGCAGCAGCGGCGGCGGCGGCGGCGGCGAAGCGTCTTGTCGTACTCTTTTCGCCCTCGCTGCTTCCCGAGAGATCGAGGATGAAAAGTGCAGCCGAAGAGGGAAGATGATCTCCAATCGTTGCCCGAGATCTAGCACTCGTCGCTCTCCCTTTCTTGCCCTCGCTTTCTATATCCTCCTTCCTGGTCTGTTCATCCTCCCTCTCGACACGCCACTCTTCCTCTCTTCTACGTTCTTTCATACTTCTCGTCTCTCGACTCCGTCTTATTTTCACGCTCCCTGTCTCTCCCTCTCTTTTCCCGCCGCGCCGTCCGCCCACGAGATCCCCGACCTCTTCCCTCCCGATCTCGAAAGATCATGCCGCGAGATGCCAGGGCTGCTCGTGATATACTCGGGCGGACGGGTTATATACCACGTATACCACGAGCTCGCCTTCACCGTCTCGTGTAAAGGGATATTCCGGTGCTTCGGATATTTTTGCAGACGGCCTTAATGGCGGATGATTGTGTGCCAAAGGTAACTTCAGGTGAAAATGAACCATCCCTGAGTCTCGCCCTTCTCCCTAGCTCTTTTGCGCAACGTGATTGACTAAAAGGGCTCAACTACAGCCTGGGAGTTTTTGCTGCGCTTGTTCTCATACGTCATTCGCCTGCAATTCGTATCGAGTATGTCAGAATGATGGACATTAAATAAAGAAGTTATTTTCCACAGCGAGATTTGCAACATATCTAAAAATAATAATAACATAAAAGATATTTAAATACATTCTTTTTAATAAAAAACGGATATGAAATAAATGTAATTAGTCAAGTAGTTTATTACGCAAGGCATCTTATGATAGACTGAAAGTGACTAAAATTGTCAATATATTAATATAAAATTATTAATGGATTATAGTGAAGAAAAAACTTGACGTGCCCGGGTTTCATTTAAATGCAATTTCTAGGATCAATATATTTTTATAGAATTTATATACGGAAATTATTTGGAATACAAATTAATAAAAAATTATTATATACAATATGCTGCAGATATATACGCGCGCGCGCATAAAGCAAAAAAAAATAATAATAATTTAATAAAGTATATTTTTTTCTTTTTGTAAAAAAAATTTTTTTAAAAAAAGATTTCACTGCTTTTTGTAAATTTTTGAAATTGTAATAATGTAATAATGTAGAATTTAAATCTTCTAAAAATGAATACAGATTATTTTTAAAATTGTTATTTTCTAAATTTATATTTATTTAATATTAAGTCATATTGTATTGATTTAACTCATTTATTAATAATTTAACTATTTATATTTGTTCTAAGAAAAATATATGCGCTCTTAGCATTTCAAGGCCACTTACATATTTCAATTTTTAAATCATTTACAAATGCCATTTTATGCCTTTAGCTCGCAATAAATTTGTATAATGTTCTCCGTTTATACTTTTACCATGATGAAGAATTGTATCATTAACTTTATAAATCACTAATAAATCACAAATTTTTGATGACCTATATGGATTTAATATTAAAATTTGTAATCTTGCTGTCGCCTTTTCTTATTCTCTTCTTGCTCTCACTTTCTTTCTTTTGCACTCTTTTTCCACAATCTTTCTCTTTTGCGCTCACGCTCTCTCTCTCTCTCTCTCTCTCTCTCTCTCTCTCTCTCTCTCTCTCTCTCTCTCTCTCTCTCGCTCTCTCTTACTCGTTTTTTTTCTCTCTCGCTCTCTCCCTGTTTATCTGTCTCATGTATATAAATTATATCCATATGCACATCAAGATTCACTTTCGTTGCTAATTTAATTTTAATTAATACGTACGACTGAAAAAATTTGAAAAATTTGAATTTGAAATGATCTCTTTTCGGGATACGATCTCCAGGTATCGACTAATTTTATTCGAATTGGTCGCAATCGAAAGATACTATGACATATATAGATATAATGACATTATATAATAAAAAAAGTGTTTTTTGATTTTTGATTGCAGCTTTCTGACCAATTTTAATTTGAAAAGCGACCTGTCAAGTAACGTTTTATATTTTTATGCACTTGGCTACCGCGTCGCTTGATAATATGAAATGTATGAATTACGCAATTAATCCTTTTTCAATCTTTTAATATCTTAAGTATATACATATATATATATATATATA
>NW_017259437.1:1854459-1872321 GCF_001594045.1 Atta colombica
ACTCTTTCGTATTTTAAGATAGAAAAAACAAGTATTAATGAAGAAATTTTATTGATTAATATATATTAGATGTGAAAATTTTTTTAATTTTTCAATGTAATTTTTGTCAGTATATGTCTTGTTGCCAATGAATACTTAATTTATTGATAAAACATTAATTATAATAATATTTAACAATATGCTATAATATTTTTTTATTTTTACATCAGCATTTTATGTTTGATCATATCTATCTCTTAAATAATTTTATTTTTAAATCATACGTAATAAACAATTTCATTACAATTTAATAATATTTTATTTCTTGGATTCGTTACATTAGATTCACCATTTTCTATCAATTTTTATGTTTTAACTTTATTTTTTCAACGAACGAAACTATTCTTTTCTTTGTAGACAATATATGTCCCATTTCTTAAAAAAGTCAAACCTTAAAAAGTTAACAGGGTTAGTTCTTATTGCGAATGATGAATTTTTTGTTCGTTTGACAAATTTATTGAAAATGTATGGTTTTACCAACAAATGGATGTACCAACAAATGATACATTCGGTCTGTTTTCTGTGGTTGATCTAGTATATACTTTTGGAACTTAAAGTGAGATAAGTATATGTTTAAGATTTGACAAAAGCGAGATAGACAATTTTAGTGCAGCCTTATAGTGTAAGGATAAAAAAACAGAGCTATTGTTTCCTTAAACATCGTTACATTATTCGAAGAAAAAAATCAAGCCGTTCTAATTTATGACTACCCTTGCTATTTATCCTGTTGATACATCGTCATATTGCGTCGAAGAATTATCCTTTACTGTGTTAGATCAAAGGATACATTCCGTTTGAGGTACACTACTGTTACGAGCACTCTTTTTAATACTTATTAAATAACCGTAAAAAAAGATCTAAGAGAAAATAGAGAAAGACGAGAAAGTTAACGGACATGGCAGGTAAAGAAATCAACAACGGGGGTTTCGAAATGCGAGAAGGAAGAAAGGCGGGAAAGAAGGCACGGGGCGTCTCTGAAAGTAGAAAGAGAAGACGAAGAGGAAAAAGAAGAGATGCTCCTCGCGGCTCGTGAGGATCAGGCATAGGTAAGTGGCACTTATGTTTAATACGTGAGTGTGGATGAGTAGTCGGTCCTGCACGCGATCCTCGCGTCGGCACGGTCTTTCCTGACCTCGCGTTCGCTAGAACCAATTTCCGTAGATAATACGAGCATTCCGTAAAGTCAAGGCGTATCTCGAAATGGAGCACGGCGGGTATGAGCAAGTCAATCTGTTATGTATTTCTTTGGCATTACACAGAAATTTCATCCACATGTATAACTCTTGATTATATAATTAAAAACGTCTTGTTATTCTTGATAACAACAATAATAATATACTATACTTTTCTTTACTTTATATAGAAATAAATAAAAATAAAAATAAATAAATATCTAAAAAATAAATAAAACATCTGAAAATTCTATTTATATTATTATAATAGGAACGAAATAGACAAAAATAGACAGAGCAAATCCAAGAGAGAGAGAGAGGGGAGAAGAAAAGGAGAGAGAGAGAGAGAGAGAGAGAGAGAGAGAGAGAGAATAAATAATTTTTATTTTTACTTTAATTTTTTTAACATAATATATATAACGTAATGTAACATAATGTACATGAGATATTTTCTTAATCATACACTGAAAAAAAAAGATTGATTACTGCAACAATTTAGATAGTAAAATATGACATAGCATTTTTATATGGCTGCAGCAATCAGTTTTTGGTTGTAGCAGCAAATTTTTATGTTAGTCTATCCGCAATGTCAGTATATGATTTTAATAAATAATACGCATTCTTTTATATATGCATATCTCTTAAAAATTTTTTCTTCCTTTTCTTTCTCTCTTTTCCTCGCTTTTCTTCTTTATAATAATGCGCACTGTTGACAATTGTCGTTTATGTTAAATAAAATTTTAATTGAGTTCATTTTTATTTACCCATTCTGTTGCCTCTCGGTCTCTATGCCATAAAATTAAAAAGAGGTATAAGATAAAAAATATTATAGTAAAAAATATTATCTATTACTATTCTGGATAAATGCAAGATGTGAAGCTCTATATTTCATGTTACATTTATCAAGCCTGTAGTAGTTAACGAACTTGGCTCGTTCACGGCTGAAGGCGATAGCGCACGACATCAATTTTTCTATCGAATGTTTCGAAACTTGAAACGCAAGATATAGAATCCGCAATTGCACTTTTTCACATGCATTCCGTGCGATCTCTTTACCGCCTTCTCTTTCGGCGTAGTAGTAGTAGTAGTAGTAGTAGTAGTAGTAATAGTAGTAGTAGTAGTAGTAGTAGTAGTAGTAGTAGCAGCAGTAGTGGGAAAAGGCTCATTTCTCACGTTGGAAGAATTTGCGGGCTGAAGGCGATCGAAGAATCCCGCGCGATAAACGAGAGCAATTTGATTTCTTCATATTGTTTCTCTTTTTCGCAAAATGAATAAGATCTTGAGAGAAATGTATTTTTATTTTATAAAAATTCTTGTTCTTGCTCTTCCAATCTGTATGATACAACTTCAACAACAAATAATATCCTTTATTTTTTTCGAAACTCTTATATTTGAATGATGATCTTATATTTGAATTTTGAAAGTAAAATATTTAATTTTGAATAAAAACGAATGCCCAAGCAGATGCTCAGACATTCAACTAAAAGCGGACATTAAAAGGCAATTGAAAAAAACTAAGGATGGGTTAGGCCCCATGTTCATGCATTACCCAAACCGCTAATTAGGTTCTGCCATCGAATAGCCTCGTTCCCTCGTTTTTATCAGACTACGATTGTCCTTCGTTCTAAACGCAGCATCTTAGGCTTCGATGGATGTACTTAACTAGCGACGTCGGGAGTAAATGGCTGACTTGATCGGCTTGAAACGTACCGCGTTAATGACCAGCCGGGAGAAGTACGAGCTGCTGATCGGTGAACGTCCGTGGGAACGAAAGGGGTCACCGCGGGTAACCTTTGCCGCGACTGGCGGTGACAAATCGAACGAACGATTAGCGCGTTAGTAAATTTTATGGCGAGTAAAGTGAAAGTTGAGGAAGCTAAAGTTTTTCGTTTTTTATCTTTTCTTTGTTTTCTTTTCATAATACCAGAACAAATCAATTTTTTACTTTATACGTCAAAATGTTCAAGTTAAAAAATTTCGAAAATTTCTTAATTGTGAATGTTAATTTATAATATATGGAAAATTAATAAAAGCTTCCGATATCTATAGAATTCAAAAACAGAAGCAAAATTATCCTTTAGTTAATAGAAATAGTTCAGTGAATGGGAAAACAATATAAAGAGTATTAAAGTTAGAATTAGGATTTAATTTATAGGGTCTCTCTCTAGTTTCAAAATCTAAATAAGGAAGAGCCAATATAATCAAAGCTAGGTCTTGCCGAACAATAATTATGCAATTTCTAAACACATCTTTCTATTATATACTTAAACGCCGTTTACTTGAAACGCAATCATAAACTGAAGCTGAAATAATATTACAAATTATCATTTATTACTGTTTATAATAAATTAATTAATGTTTTAAAGTTTCATAAATAACTATAATTGTGACTATAAATAACTATAAGTAACTATATAAATAACTATATGTATTACTCTCCGACATTATAACTCATTCCTATTCTCGTTTCATTGACCTGTATGTTGATTGCAGCGATATAAGCGTAAGAGAAGACGCGACAGATATACATGATACATGTGATTCAAGAAACGGACGTTGCAACTTCCATTGTCCTAAGACAATAAGATGAATATAATATGACATAATAAAACGAAAATATCTTTCCCTTTTTGCTCATAAACCGCTACATTAATAATTATAAATATTATAATAAATTTCTTTTTCTTGTTTTCTTCTTTTCTTTACAATTAATTAAAAATTCTTTTACTTTGCTTATGGACATCTGAAATTTTGAAGTTATATTTAACAAGTATAAGATTCATTGTCACGATCTAACGCAGTGTGAGCCGAACAGATTTCCAAATCTCGTCACCGCTCGAACGCGAAGACGTGGAGACTCGCTGTGGTCGGGTCGGGAGACTCATTTGAATTTTCCCGGAAAGGATGCGCACCGTATGCATTTCAATCCCCAGGGGACATCCCGACGAAATATGGTCGAGAGACAAGCGGTGAGGGCGTCGACGAGGAGAGAAGAGGAGCATAGGTGAGGGAGGAGAGAGGCGGTAAGGTTGCACGTATGCGGATGGTGGTTTAAAAGCGAGCGCCCGGTATCCAGAGCACGTCCAAAGCGCGAACAACTTATTGTCATGTGCGGCGGCCGCTGGAGCATTTTAATATTTCCGCTGAATGCAATGCCGAGAACGGGAGTGCATTCTGGCTACGGAGAAGGCTACGAAAAAGGAGGCGAGGCGTGGAGTCGTTACACCGACCGCCACCGGTCTTACCCGGAGACCTGGTCCTTTTTTTTTACGAGCTTCCTGCGGCCGAGACGACGCGACGCGACGACGCTCGGCCTGGAATTGCCATGCCGGCGTGAAGAGCATAAGCGAAACCATATTTGAATATGTTGTACGTTCGACCATTCTCTTCTGTGCTGCATCCATTATCTTAAGACGTTCGTTAAGAGGCTTCGAATCATAGTGTGGGAAGCTGCGCTATACACGTTGTGTAATTGTAATCTGTACATCTATGAATCTTTCTATAAGCCTGACAGAGTCTAACAGGGTGTTCCAGGTCAACGATGCCTGCCTCCAAGTCAAACTATGAACACAGCATACAGGATCGCGATCGCCAGAAGCGATTAAATGCCGGTAAGAATAAAACAGCATCAGCGACAAATATATTCCGCACGACTGCGCGTCTTCACGGCAAAACACGAGGTCTTATCGCTGGTAGCCCGAAACAGTTTACCCATTCGCACCGTTGCAGTTGTAAATGCACGACGGCGCTCACCTGACGTGCGGAGCACGTTTTAAGGGAAGTGCATATATCTCGCTTGGAGAAGCGAGAGAGATCTATCGCTCGAATTCGCCGGGTACGGCCGTGAATCGATTCTGAATATCGGGGCCGTGAACGTGGTCGGTGATTCACAGTATCTCTCTGCCTGTCGCCAACCTTGATATAAATCGCGTTGCAACTCGCGTTACCATCAACGCGCGGTTTATCATCAATTCGTATGGTACAAATTGCTACACCGCGTCGCACCCACGCTTTATGCACATACGGTAGCCGCGCCGCTTCGATAGCGGTGATAAACGATCACGTTCCAGCGTATCCCGCACTGAACGTGATTTTATAAAGAATTCACGTCCCGTCCTCGGAAAGGAAACGGTTCGTGTGGCGATTAAAAAGCCAGGAAAGAGACGAATCCCGCATCACAGTCTTGGCAGCTGAACGGAAGAAAACGCGAAACCGAGAGATGGTTATCTGCGAATCTAATGTTTCACGTGGTGCAACTTAATCTAGAAAGAAATCTGGAATTTGATCGAGATACGAAACAAGTGAAAATTTTGATGTTTTCAAATCTTCATGACTGTTTCTTAGCGAAAGATAGAACAATATCTTTTAGATTCGATTATTGAAGTTAAATAAATTCGATTATTAAAGTTAAATAAATTCATCGACGTATGTTTTTATGTCACGCCTTCTTCTACACAATAAAAATTATTTTATTGTGTACTTATTTATTCATTAAAACCGATCGTTAAAATTCTTTATTGAATTCTTTATTGAATTTTTAACATGCCCGAGTATTAATTTAATATAATATGACTGTCATTTGAATATTTTGTCCCAATCTAATGTTTAACATTCTTCTTTGTGTTTCTTAGTGTTAAAATAACATAATTTATGAATAAGTGAACGAATAAAAAGATAATATAATTTCAACATCCAAATTCTAAGATAAATTCTAAGATAAATGTATGTATTAATTTAACATATTATGAACAATATACTTTGCTTTCTTAAGTATGTTTTCAAGATGATTACGCTGTTTATATGCTGTTTATGGATTATCTGTACTTTGATACATTATTAAAATATTAAATGTCTATTCGTGAACATCGCAATTTACTTCATCGAATGATAAGTATCAGGTTACTTCTGACTCCAATGAAGTAAACTGATGTATTTATGAAATGTTGACATTTAATAATTCGTCAAGATATAAAGCTAACGTATAAATCACATAATTCCTTTGAACCTATCATAAATTGTATATTATTCATTTTACAGAAGAAATGTGTTTCCACAATATATATTTCCAAATCGTGTTAAAGTATTATATTTTTATATTAATTTTCAAGCAACGCGTTAATGTTTGTCTCATTCTAACATATTTATCTTGTGTTAAATTGACACCAAAATTTTGGCGTTTGAGACATGTAAAATGTGTTAAAAATTTAATATAAATTTTACAATTGTGTAAATTAATTAAAGCCAAGGGAAGATTTTATTTTCTGCACCTTAGGCAGATTCATTGAAAGCGTTAATTATGTCCTTCACCGAAATAAAATACGCGATCTCATCTTCATTGAGTGAAAATTACCTTGTTAGATCAAGTCACTGCCTCTTGACAGATTATGATAATTAAAGTAATCGTCATTATCTCTTGAAGATGTTAGAAATGTCAGAGAACGGCGAACGCGAAATTGTGCACGTTTGGCAGGGCACGTTGCCTTATAGTTCTAGAATAGAAACAGATAGGATGAACTTTTGATAATAATCAAGCGAATTAATACGCCGCCCGCAGGAGACATAAAGAAGATAGCTGGCGCGTGCACGCGTATCGGCGAAATTGCAACACGCGTCCACCGGTCGTTTAGCGCACCCGGCGCAATTGCTGTAGCAATACGAGTGTTACATCGTTCTTCGTGGCACGCGATCGAAATGGTCTCCTCCTATTGGCAATCCTAATTGCGAGAACCATAGTATTTGCACTGCTCCTTACGTAACAAAATCGCCAATAGCGCGATACTTGGTTCTCGCGGAACTTCCAGAAGAGCGTCTCGATGAAGAAGAAACAAATTAGGGGGAGAGAGAAGATGTGGGAGTCATCCCCTCACGCAAGAGCGATCAGCGCAGATATGCTCCGCGTACTGCAACGAAATCTCCATTTCGATTCAAGGCGATCGTCTTAAGTCTTCAGTTACGAAGAAGAAAGAAAGAACGAAGAGAGAAAAGTGATTATCCGGCGAGGTAGGTATAACACGCGACGCGAATAAACGGCTGATTTACTTTGATCGTTCGAGCACTTTCGAGTCCGAAGTTGGAACGTAGAGCGGAGCGCGAGCAAACGGGTCGCTCGTCCGAAGAATGTCGCTTGATGGAGGAGATAAACGGCGCTAATGCCATAGTGCTACATTGTCTCTCCCGAGAGCGTACCTTAACGCGGCATCGCGGTAAAGAGTCGTTTTGGAGCGATTACTCGAGTAATAGCGGCGATCCCGAAGTGCGAGAGAGTGGCGATTCGCCGCTCGTGAAGTTCGTAGTTTGAAGGCTTGATAAATGACGTGCCGTGAATGATATAGACTTAAGCCACGAAGAGTGAAGAAAATTAGAGAAACTATCTGATTCGCGTAAATAACCTGCATCTGCGTTCTGACGCGAGTCACGAGTTACATAGATAAATGAACAAGTCGTTTTCATATGCATTTCGACCGCTCATTGCGACTGAAAAGAACAAATCTTATAGGATGTTTATTGAAATCTTGTAAAAAAAATGTCTGAGAATTTCCGGATTTCCAGGTTATTAAAAATTCTAGGTCTTTAAATTGAAGAATTTGTTAATGCAACTTTGAAATAAATTGGAATACAAGTAATACAAATAAATTATATATTATAAATTACTATAAATTAATAGGATTCCACGAAACTATATTTGTCATTTTTTATGATTGGAGATTTCTTACGAAACTTTAAGCTAGAGAAGAGACATTTCATTCAATAATTGCATCATGTCTACTAATTAAGACCTTACCTATTTACCTTATTGTCATTTTGATTTTTTAATAAAATCTCGCGAGACGTACATGAGAATGTACGTAAATATATGCGAATATACGCCGTATTTATTTCTAACTGATTAACATTTTGCATTACCGAGAAAAAAAGATAAAAAAAATAATATTTTCAAAAAAAAAACAATTTAAATTTAAAAATAAAATTCCAAAAATTTTCATGAATATTGATAAATTTCCATGAAAATCCTTTATTTTCAAGGATAAAAAGAAAATCCAAGGATAAAAATAAAAAATCCTGAAAACTCTAAAATTTTACAAATTTTGCAGGTATTTAAATACCCTGATTTAATTTTGTCAGACGACAAATGAATAAGTAAATTTTTTTTTTTTCACGGGACAATGTACACTCGAAAAGAATCGTATCTCTCTGAAACGTCTCGCATCACCGGATACGCGTGTGCCTGCCTCGTTTCCGGTCGTAAGGCCGCTTAGGTTCATTGCCATGCGCCTCGTCTCGTCTACCCTCGGAATATGAAAACAAAATCATATTCTTCGTCTGTCGCCTACCGATGAGGCGCCTCTCTTTCTCTGTCTCTTCAATTACTCTTTCGTTATCTTTTCTTCCTCACTTCCACCTCCATCGGATTCGTGCAAGCCGCGAACTTTGTCGCCTTTCATACGAATGTAAAGATCCACCTGCCCTTTTGCTGATATCGAGAACCGACCGCACTCGAGTTAGCGTCTTTCGTCAGGGCAATGTAGTTTCTCAAGATCGCTCGTTAAGCGGCAAAACACGGAGTAATCGCGGCGATCGTACATTAGTTAGGTTAATAACTTTGCATTATAAATGTATTAAAGCTCGTATCCAATTACAAGCGCGCGAGAGATCGGAGCAGGCGAAATCTTGCAAAACGTAAAGTAAATGCGAGTCTGAGCGCGCATAATTTCAAGGCGATGAAAGACTTTGAAATGGCCGGTGAAGTAAAGCGAATTGTAAATCAGATTCGAAGTTATTATACCCTAGTTATACGAGCTAGCTCGTCGAAACACGCGACGGCGATATGAAGCGACCGGGCGAATTAATCCGATCTGATGAAGAACACGCGAGATCGAGCTGTTCGTTGACGACGAATAATTGTATTCGCGAGCGCGTCGACCATTGTGAAAGTGCGCAGGGGAAGAATTGCAACGATCATCGTACTGCGGCAGCCCGTGATGGCGTTTCAAATACTTCCCGCAATTTGCGATCGTGAACGCGATGCGCATCTGGTGCCCTCAGACGTCACGCTCTCGACCGATTTTAACACGGTTAGAGCAGCTGTCGCAGTGCACTTGCAATTTTGTCGATCTTCCGCCAATGGAGCGGAACAGACTCGGTAAATTGTCTAGAGTTTTGCTCGAGTTTACGCTGAATGTAGCAAGACGACAAATTTGAATCGAGTTTGAAAATAGATTTCTTAAGAGAACGCTATGTTCTATGTATAATTAGAAACATAATCGTAGGAAAGTAAATAATGAAGAAATAAATGTGAAACTTTTTGAGATGAAAAGTAGGAATTGCGGACAAAATGAATATTATTCTGTAAGAATAACAAATTTGCAAACAATAAAGTATGTTCTTAATAAACCTGCATGGAAAGGAAGTTTTGCTGAAATATTTAAAAATTTAGCTACAGATCAGAAAATAATTTCGTTCGATCATCAAAATAATTACGTATGAATCTCAAGTATGAAGAGCAATGCTGCAAAAAAATTTTTTACATTCTAGTGATCAGTTTGAATATCCTACGTAATTATTTTGATGACTCAGCAATGTTATGTTCAGATCTGTATCTAGCTAAATTTTTAGATACTCCAGCAAAATCATCCTTTCCATGTGAACGTACATGTAAATTAACATTATACTAATAATGACAGCTTGGAAAATAGTACTATTATATTACAAGTACGAGGTACCGCGTGTCGTCGTTATAGGTCAGGTACTAAAATGTGAGAATTCGCCACTAGCGCGCGGATGAAGAGGATGCACACTGAATGAGGGACTGTGTGAATCGTGACAGCGCAACGCGATGCGGTCGTGAACCCGCGTGCAAACCCGGAGATCGCGAGTGTCGCTCGCGGCAATTAGCCGCACCACTGGAAAGGTCCGAAAGTTGCGAAAAAAAGCATCCCCGTTTCCCTGCCGCGCTGCTCCGTTGCAGACGCGATCAAAGCGAAGGGAACGAAATACGAATACGCAGTGAGGAGGGCGACCTCGTGAACAGAGGATGACGGACGATGAGTGCCCGTCACGGAAGGAGGGCGTTACGCACACGCGTACGCGAGTGTGTCACGGATGTCATAATCTTACGTAATTGGGAACCACCGACAGACATTTGTAAGCCGCACGCATGCGAGAGCGGGCCGCTCGCTCGGCCGCTACGCACAGCAATTTGCTTTTGATTCGATACTACAAACTGTGTCGCGGGAAACCTATTGTCCACCGCAAGGAAGGAAGAATGGCTCGCTCTCGCGTGAACATAGCGCAGCAGATTGGTTTGAAATTGGCGAAGCGTGCTTTAAACTGCATCAAGCATCCGTGAAAAATTATTTTCACACATATATTTTTAGAAAATACTCCACGTGATTCATTATACTCGTATTGCACTAATAAATCTGTGTTGGCAAGTGCATAAGAAAATAGATAATATGCTGTTATCTTCAACTTTTTAATGTTTTATATTAATGTGATATGCCTTTAAATTTCCCTTTTATGATATACAGATATATTTAATATTAATCCTTTTTCTGCGACTTTGTCAAAACTGAACAGAAGAAACGATTTTGCTGAAATTTCTAAAAGTTTAACTAAATATAGCTAAATAATTTTATTATTTTCGAGTATATTAATTTGAAAATTTTTTATTCGATAAATATTTAATTTATCTGAAAATAATGCTAGAATGTCAAAATTTTTTAAAACATTGCTCGTCGTATTCGAGCATCTTATACATAATATTTTGATAATTTATCAAAATGATTTTCAGATATATATGCAATAAAATTTTAGATATTCCAAAACAACAAAATGATTTTTTTTCCACGTAGGGAATGGTCAAAAGATTTGCTACTCACAATACGAGGTCGAGCAATTTCTTTCGTAATTCGCCTCGATGATATTCGATGGACGCACCACCCGCGATTATTATGAAATAACGATATATATATTCCAAGCAAGACCGCATGGGCCTGGATATTATGAAGGTATTACGATATATGTTCGCGATGCACGATTACCTCTGACTATCGGATAGGTTTGCTCGCGTCAACAGAACACGATTTACAGAGCGCGTACATGATACATTTTGTCATTTAAATCTATGCCTATCGTTAACGAGCAGATAAATACAATTTATGATAACTCCAAGTCATGCCAAAGAGAGAGCAAGCGTACATTATGCAAATGTCAACGACGCGCTGCGGACGATAAGCAGATCGAAAGAGCGAGGCCAAGTGTCTCGAATAAATGTATTGTATGCTAGTCAGAAGAATAATATTCGCAAAAAATAATTTATACCTGTCTTATCAATAAAAATTAAGATACATAAAAAAAACCAATCATTAAATGATTTATCTTGATCAAAAAATAAATAGGATTTTTTTGCAGTACTATTAATTCAGTTTTAATTTACATTAGAAATAGTTATATATGATATATTGAGTTTCATATATGTGTGACATGATATATAAATTTTAGTGTGCTCATCTGCCAATGAACAAACACAGTTGATATCAAGTCATATTATTGCGAATTACTCAGAGAGAATCAAGGGTAGGGGCAGACATTCTCATAATATCATTCTTTAATTTCATATTAATAATCGCGTGAGACCCCACGGGCAGAAAATCAGGGTGGTCGATAGAAAAAGGATACAACAGAAGGCGTGTCGATGGAAAGAAACGGCGGCAATCAATCGATTAATCGATAATTTGCTCGATCGAGATGATAAAAACGGGTTAACAGAGAGGACGAAGCTTCTCGCGATGAAATATCCAGTGGTGATGACGTGAAATACTCTCGAGTCGTTTGAGCGAGAGCGAATTCCATCGAAGAAAGGGGCAGGACAGGAAGATGGAAGAAGATAAAAGAAAAGAGACATATAGAGGAGAAAGAAGAAAATAGAAAAGGAGAAGCAAGGAAAGAAAGAGAGAGAGAGAGAGAGAGAGAGAGAGAGGGGGGGGGATCGCTCTTCATTGCTTAAACCGCCCCTAAGAAAAAGTGGTCTCGCTGAGCTGCACCGTCTCCCTTAGGGCGAATTAGCAAATCTAACGTAATAATTAAATTATCGCTGTGCAGGCCGTTGAGGCAGTTAAACGTGCATTCCTATATAGATCGTGCTAATGAAGCGTCCCGCGCATATGATGGGAATAAATTTGAATTTCCATTACGCTGCGCTAGTGGTGCGAGTTCACATATATGAACGCAAGGGAGGAGGGGTGACGAATCCTGGCGAATGAGCCGAGAAGGAAAAAAAACACGAACACAGACAGCAATAAGAGCAAAACGCAGAGGCGCGAAAAAAGCTCGAGCAAAGGGAAGCATATCTCTCTCGGGCCCGCCTACTTCTCTAAGTCTTATCTCGGTAGCATGTACGCGCGGAATGTATTAACATTCTGCGGGTGTAGATCTCTCCTCCTCTCGTTCCTGTCTAATTGCGCTTATTGTTAATTTTTGCATATTTATTCCTTTATGTTTAGTGACAGTCATTGTTTTTGTGAACTTGTGGAATCTTCTGCGACTGAACATCGTACATTTGCTTGTGAGTTTTAAAATCTATTTTTACACGAGAGAAAAATGATTTTGCTGAAAGATCTAAAAAATTTTTCTGGATACAGATCTGAAAATAATTTTGTTGGACCATCAAAATAATTATATATAAATAATGTTGGAAATAATGATTAAAAATTATGAGCAATACACACAAAAATGAGCATTACATAAAATTTTGATATCTTAATAATCAGTTTGAGTTTTCAACAAGATTATTTTGATGCTTTATAATATAATTTTTAGATCTGTGTCTAACGAAATTTTAAATTTCAGTAAAACTGTTTTTCCCGTAAAAACAAATTCATATCTAATTATAAAATTATACAAAATGATAATAATCTTTGAAGTTCGAAGGAAGATAAAAGTAGAAGTCAATCTTCCTTCTTCCAGTGGAATCATGAAACTTAAGATTTTAGTATGCAAAACATAAATCGCAAATATATATATAAAGATAAATGACTCCGATATTTTTGTAATATTAATCATCCGCTTAAATTATTGCTCATAACAATGTAAGAAGATTATGCGTCCCTCTTGTCCTTCATAGGTTATTCTAATAATCATCCGTTCAACTTGTTAGAAGTATAACGTCCGTTATTAACGTCAAAGTCGCGGTCATAAACATGGTACAAATATCTGACATTTACAACATTGCATATTTATTAGGATTACTTTGCATAAACATTCCTGCCTATACTTGCTTATCGAAACTCCATGATTGTAAAATTCATCTTATTCAAAGGGATTCTAGAACAATTTCACATATCGAACAGGATATAATATACACATAATATTTCCGATTCGATAAACGCGTTCGGAAGCTTAGCGTAGCCAGGCATCATTTCAACCATCTGTTCGCAATCGGCGATCCATGATTGGACGAAACCGTAGTAACCGTAGTAACCAACGATTTAGAGATCCGACTTGACGACTAGTTCGTTGATCGTAAAGCATGGAAATAACACCTGTGATTATCGTAGCTATTACCGCCTAGATTCACGCAATCCGCGCGAGAATCAACGTTAACGATCCGATCGGATGGGCCACCTTCGGAAATCGGCGTTGATTACGTCGTTGGGGCACGCTTTTTGCAAACAGCGATCACGTAATAACATCGCAAGACGATCGCCATGCCGCGTCGTTCATCCGTTTCCATTTGCGCGACGAGCGAACGTCCCCAATGCGAAAGTTCAAGATGCCGATTGCGAAAATGAATGTGTACGTCAAGCCGCACACGATGAGTGCCAAGATCGACGTGAAAACCCGCTATCGTAAACTCGGCACTTGTCGTTCTATCACGATCAAATCCTTAACCTATTTGCATAATAATATTATACAATGATATAAATAAATAACGCTCGAAGTTTGCACAGTAAAACAATTAAAATAACAACGACCAAATATACATATAAGCAATACAAGATGTTTTATTAAAATCTTAAAATTAATTTAACATATTATTAAAAAGAATATAACAATAGACGTTTTGACTCACAGACGTTTCTTCCTCAATATAATAAAATAAACCTATCTATTTCTTAACAATATTGCAAATCGTGAATAATTTTTCTATGTCAATTGATGACTATTGATGGTGAACCGAGTCAATTCTCAAATCGATATTCATAATTAAAAATTAATTTCTCAATATATAATAACGCTTTTTTTAATTACAAAAGTGACAAGAGTGAAAACGTTATATGATGTATTACTTTTCGATTGAAAATCTGAAAGAAATCGTAATATTAATACAAGTAATCTCGACATTATAGTCTTATATTATGAGACTAAACGAAATTCTCGCCGTCAAACGAGAATTGAGTTTTGTAACTTATAATGCAATTAAACTTTTCTTTGCGATTCTTGTAATACATTAAAATATGTAAAATTTATAATAAATTGTAGTAACAGATTATTTGACACGATATTAATTACAATACAAATATATAGATGCTGTTTACAAAAAATCGGACATTTCAAAATTATATCGTAAATCATCGTATTACATTACATTTGTTGACAACAATAAGCGGCTTGCAAAACTCGGAAAGGCTGTCGATCGCTGCATTGCGGCAGCGCTTTCGCTATTACAAATGTCCTGCGATCGGTGCCATGAACGACGGCGTGCGAATTGGCGCAAAGACGATCAACGGAGGTGGATCGAGGCAATCTTAATTCACTTTTATATTTCCATGTTTGCCGGGATGACGAAAGAGAGAACGGCCCACGCTTGCCTGTGATTCGAGAGAAGTCTCGCGAGAAGTAGTCAGTACAAATTACGAGAACACCTGTTTCTACAAACCGATCCAATTTGTTTGCTCATATTACAACAAGATATAAAAAGTGATCAAACGTCTCTCGAAAACATATCGAAATTTCGACGAAATGACGATTCTGACGCAGCCGTCTCTCCTCACGTAAACTCGTTTGTATTCCTGTGTCAACGTCAGGCACAATGCCACCGTACATTCTAAGAGACTGACTCA
Source organism: Atta colombica (assembly GCF_001594045.1). NCBI lineage: Eukaryota > Metazoa > Arthropoda > Insecta > Hymenoptera > Formicidae > Atta > Atta colombica. Next base: position 1,869,731 of record NW_017259437.1, read on the forward strand.
ACCACTGAGTCCAGTGCCTCTTCTTCATCGACACAGGACGCTCTACGTCTGGTCACGTTCCGTGGTACGGAAAGGAGCATTACGCACCCTTCGTACGCGCCTCTATGCGCCAAAGTCGTAACTGCAGATGCGTACGACTTGCGCGTACGAGCGATGACACTTAGGCGAGCTCCCTAGTCAAGTGAGAAGGAAACAATAAGTCGTTGGCCACGTTTGGGTAACATTGTGTCGAGAAGGATACATTTATATCTGCACCGCGGAAAATTTTATGAACGTGTCGTTCGTTGTCTGAAAATAAACCAGACGCGTGAGGCGTATGAATAGCCGCGTTAATCGAACGCGGTGAGGTCTTCCGCATCCATTTCGATTGTATTCTTTAAATTCTTTGGAATGGAATCTCACTCTAAAGAGTAAACATTGAGTCATTCTTGAAAAACAGTGATTTAATTTTTAATCTTTATAAGTAATATCTCATTCCTCAGAATGAGATTCACTCTAAAAGTTTTAGAGAGTAGATAACGATTGCGTGATTTGCAGAGTGGCAGAAATGCATTTGATATCGAACTCTTATGCATATGAAATTTCGGTAATAAACTCTTTGCATGCGCAAAATGTATCACGTTTACGTCAGCGTGAGCACACTGCAGGGTACAACTCGTGCGAGAGAGCTTGTCGATGCGTATCCGACTGTCCACGTGCCGGGCGTTGCGTGCGACACGCCCAGTGCGTGGCTCGAGCACCGCACGCATATACGTGCCGCACGGACTGAGATTTATGCCATTGGCTGCGAAGTGTACATCGTCGCGTTTATCGGCGGTCGACAGTTCCACGCGTGCGGATCGAACGAACTGCTCGTTCGACCCGACATCTCTTTCTCGATCTATCATGCGACTTATCGCGAACAAGATCGGTGATCTTTCACGCCGTTGATCGTCGCTTTTTCAATCAACACAGTCTTCTTATTATCTATGAAAGCTACGAATTCGACATCTCAAAAAGAAATTATAGATTTTATTAAAATTTCATACAGAATTAATTAATATTTGTGCGAATATAGCAAATTTATAAAGAACAAAAAATTCACATTATTTACTGTAGCATCATTAAAAAATAATAGAACTGTAATAGGCAAATAAATAAATAATAATAATTTTGTCTACTCTTTTTTGAATTTTGAAAGATTATCTCGATGATCTATTCTCTTGGATCTATTTTTCAAAATACAATAGTATTTTACTTCTCATATTTCGAAATTATGATTTTTCGAGACAATGTCCGGTATTCGTAATCGGTTCTTTAAAATCGTCTTAAGTATATAATATTAAGGTGTCATAAATCGGGGGACTTGTATGTCGTAGTTGTCAATTTTTGGGATTTTGCATCAATAAAATCGAAATCAAAATAAGTGATTGCTCCAGAGCAATAAAATATTAAAAGCTATTATTTCCTAAATATTAAATAGTGACAAAAACTATTTTTTATTGTGTAATTGTAATACAAAGTTAATATAAAGTTTGTTTATCTATCGTTAGAAAACAAGACATTCTTGGCAATTGTGAATGGCGATGCAGACAAGCGTTCAGCGTGTTTCGATTGCACACAACCGACGAAACGACGATTGATCGACGTGAAATCCGGTGACATACATTAGAGCAGAATGAAAAAAAGAGGGGAATGAAAGAAAAGGATGAGCCCGCCAGTCTCGGAGCGGCGACGACTCTCTTTGTCGTCGGCGTCGTTCTGCACGGGCTTGCCGGATACGCGCCCGCTGCATCTGTAACGAGGGATGTGCACCTCCGATAGCCGGCACACCGCGCGCGTGTTGCATAAAATCGCTGGGCGGTTGCATCGGCAGTCGCGCTGGTTGTCGCGCTCGCAATCTCGCTTCTGTGCTCGCTCGCGCGCGCGCGCGCGCGCGCGCGTTACTTATCCAGCCCCAGGCATTGAAATGCAATCCCTCGCACGGATGATTTATACCTCGCCAATGCCCGCCCGCGGGGCAGGATGTCGCACGTCCCTTCTTTATGTCTTTATCGCCCGTCTCGAAAATATCCCGCAGCGCGCGAGAACGAGCGAGCGAGCGAAGTTTGACACGTACGTATTCGTGCCAGAACGTCAGCAAGACCTCGATGATCATATTCTCAAAAATTATAAGAAAGTATATATTTAATCTTAAATATATTGGTCCTTTATTTCTCTCAAAACTCATAAAAATTAAGTTTTATAAAAAAGGGAAAAATTATGTACGTTCTCCGACTACAGTTATGCTCAATCTAATGAGCATATTAGTGCTCACCATTATAAAAATTTTTGTGAAAATTTATTACTTTTATATAGTATAAGATATTCCATAAGTATTAATGTGTTTATACAAGTTTTTTTATACAATATAAAATGCCTCCCATCTTCGCTACTGTGCCGGTCGAAAAAATAGCGACTTTACTTACTGTGTTACTTTGCTTAATGATTTCTTAAAAACGAATACCGGAAGCCGTATTCAGACAAATTTCATATTATTCCTTGTGATATCAAGTTTTATATCTCATTGTTTCAAAAAATTGTTTAAAAAATTTTTTTACAGTAAAAGAATA
>NW_017259437.1:1872421-1880988 GCF_001594045.1 Atta colombica
AATTCCGCTCCAGGTATTGAGTTTTAAAGCACATATGTTTAAGACACTAAACAAGTTTATTCTATAAGTTTCAGAAAAATGGATTTTTTCGGAGATCGTTCTTAAGAGAGCGATATCTGATAAAAATTAATAAAGGGAACGATCTTATCTGATCTTTCACCTAATCCTACTAATTTAATTATAACTCATATAAATAAAAATTAATCTGAGACTTTTTGAATGAGTGTTTTATTTAAAGAAGTTATCTCACTTACAGACTCTCTAAGTATATCAAACAATTATTCCTTGCGTAAAATTTATTTGCCTTGTTATATTTGTATTTCGTACCATATAATTTTCTGGCGTTCTGCGCCAAACTATAATTCTAATTAGCAATCATTTCCTCTAACATTCCAGTGTTAAAATTGAGATTGCATTTAACATGCCGAGATGTATGAGAGATCGAAACGAGATCTATGTCGGAAGAGTTCGTTGAGAATCAAGCTAATAGCACTGGAGAATTCGCCGACTAAACTCGGAGAGAGAAAGTGATGTAAGGAGATGATCATAGGAGGCGATGGTTCCTTTGTTTCTAATCTAAGATCACTGACTAGCGGGCGGAATCACCCGATATCGATTGGATAAGCACGCGGAGAAACTCAGGGCGTCGTCCTAACGCGAATGGATTTCTATTGCGAGCAAGGGAGTCCGTCGCTCTACATCCGAACGCACTGGAAACGCCCGTGCGCGTAATAAGCCGGGACTTAAAAATTAGCATCTGTGGAGCCCGGAGACAATGGTTGATTTGAATAACAATGTTCGCTACCGTGTGGGCTTCTAACTCCTAACTATAGGTTCTAGACGCGACGCGAGTCCGTGTATCGCACTCTGTTATGCTACGCGCCGGCGAGGCACATGACAATGCCTGGCTCTGCCTCCACGATTTCCTCCCGCGGTTCTATGTTCCTCTCGAGAGGCAAGCAAAAAGACGTTGCACGAATACGGGGAAAATAGCAGACTTTCCACTTTTCCTGCGACGACAAAGAAACGCAATAAATAATAATCAGTGTACGTTTGTAGCGGAATATATGCGGAACATAATAAAGACTACCGTTACAAATCGTCATTAATGTAATATAATTATCACTGATTCTTGTGAGCCTTTATGTATTTTATTTACCTTATCTACTTTATAAATTTTAAACACAATTCGGTGAGACAAATACATGTTATTACAGTTTACTTGATAGAGACTAAGTAGTATCATAGTATTCTTTAGCGTCTTTTAGCGTACGCTGTTAAATTCGTAATGTCAAATTAAACTCAATTTGAGTTATTTTTTATCATTTCTGATCGCTCTGTAGCTCCTATTCAATTAATATGTCGTTAATTTAAATAATATATTGAGTTAAACAATTTAACTAAAAAAAAATGTATTAAATTTGACTTAAATTTAGTTTATTATTTACTAAATGCATTCGTCAATATGTTGATTACTTTGAAATTAAACGTAAAAGTGAAATTAAACATAAAAAAATTACTTTACATTCTAACACAGGAAAATGGAAAAGAAAATGTTGTTTATTTCATTGGATTATCAATGCTCTTTCATATAAAAAGTATATGAATATACTGATAGGATTCTGGGACATTTTCCTAATTTTTAAATAGTGTAATGATTTTCTGTTTCACAATTTTATTTTCAACAGTTTGTTCTATTCATGTAGGCTAATTATCATACTATATTTATGCCAAGTTCAAGTGTTGTAACTTTTTACATAATTTGAATACATAATTCGAATACATAACTTTTTACATAATTTAAAACTAATAACAGAACTTCTAAAACTTTTAAAACTAATAACAGAAAAAACTTTTGTGAGACTCATGATTTTTTAGCATCATAAAAAATATATATGTTCCTATTGAGTTGATAACACCGCGGTACGAACAGTTATGCGTAACTCACGTGTGGTATGAACTTATACGAAAGGTATACGAGGGCCACATATCGATGCGCAAACGGTTGACCCTGAAGTGTCTTCACCCTCTTGCTAGCGAGTCTTCTTTATGCTCGGTTACGCGTTACATACGACCGAACGTTCACGGTATACTCGTGAGACAAATATAGTTTGTGCGTGACCAGGGCGACAAGTATCGCATACCACCGTTCATACTCAGTTAGCCAATCCAGTCAATTTCGCTATGAAATACAACTCATGTTAACATCAGATTTTTATTTGTAATAATCATTTATCAAAAAATTAACTTTCGCAAAAATTCTGTGCATTTCTTTTTTTTAAATCACATCGTGATATAAATAGAAAGAAAATATAAATAGAAAAATATAAATAGAAAGAAAAGTTTATTCTATTTGCTCGTAATAAATTTTTCGGCACGTTCACAGAACGAAATTCGCGGTGAGACGGACTTAATAGATCCTTGAAATCTTTCAGAACACAGGTACCGACCAACAACGCCGACTCGACCCGATACGTGAACGCGCGTTTCCAAGCGCTAAAAACCGATCCTAAACACACTACTTCAACAATAGTCCGTAATCATTTCTTCTCGGCCGCCGCTGCACTCACGGGCGGGCGGGCAGGTGCTCGCCAGCTTCCTCCTTGGGGCTATAAAATCCGGACTCTTCGACAGTTAAGAGCAGATAAGATAGAAACGGACGACCTCTGTGTTTGCGGCACCGACGAATCAATTTGAGCTTCGACTCGTCAAGGGTTTATTGCGGGCTGGTAGATCGCGGACGAATAAAGTTACAAATGTCTCTAACGAACACCAAAAGAACGCCGCCGGATGTAATTTGGAGTAGAAATTGTATTGACGCTACAGAAGGATCGCATCGATAGGATGGATCTCTTTAGTAAAACCGAGAGCCGGATTCGGCATAATCGTAGCGATACGTCTTGTCGACGTTGTAGACTACGTTGTGTTTCGCGAACCTGCTCGTGGAGTGGGAACGTATCACCTTACCTAGACCGTAGATCGTGCTGCTCGCCAGCTCCTGTTGAGAGCATTTTCTTCTTATTGGTCATGTACTGTCGATTTCTGGACTACCTAATCGTAAATCACGGCCGAGACGGCACACAGCGTGTACATACCTTGCATTCTTGAAATATACACGCTGTAACTCGACGGTTGGCACAGCTGAGTACTGAATACGATAAGAGCAATTAAGGTCAATAATATATTGAGAACAATTTCTGTTCTCAAAATGAACAAATCGGAAAATTCATATTAATTAGAATTTTTATTTTCTCTATTAGAACTATAATACATTCAATCAAAAAATTCTATCAGTACAATATTTTTTAAGATCGTATTGTGAATACGCAACTAATCAGAAATAAAGGCCCTAAACGGTCAATCTGGACCTTTAATGTTTAAATAATTCCGCGTGAATGTATATACTTGTATTCAATCCTGAAAACTGCGCACCGAATTTAATTTTCAATTGAAGCAATCCGAACAGAACTAGAGCAGTAATATTACAAAATTAAATTGCGAAATTAATAATATTGTAATATATATTTAATAATATTTTCAATCGGAATTCCAATTAATGCAATCAAACTCTTTTTCCAGTGTAAGTTTTAGCGCAGAAATATTTGATGTATAATTTGAAAATATTCAATTGAAGAAGTTCAATACAACAATTAATATTTTCTCCGTTTTTAGAGATGTGAGTTAACTCACTGTTTCATTAAGCCTTTCAATTATTTGTCAATCTTTTTTTTATCACATAACATGCTTTTATTGTGATTAAAGCTACAGGTATACGTAACTAGAATTTTGAAAAATAAAATTAATTTAGAGTTTTCATTGTTAACTCATGACACCGTTATATTAAGCGATAAGGATCTCGTGGCGTTCGCTGAGACTTTAATTCTCCTCGATAACCGCAATGAATGCAACCAGCGCGATGACCCCGCCGCTTCTCGAAGAATGGCGCGCATTTTCGCCTCGCTCTGCCGAGCAACGAGAGAGCGAGCGGCAGGTCTCTCAATCTCGATGGCTGCAAAACGGTTTCAAGGTTCCCCCTAAGAGCTTTCCGCGCGCGAGGTAACGAGGGCGCGATGCGCGTCTCCGCGGGGCACAGGTAGGTCAAAACACTTGCACAAGTCGTAGTCCTCGTTCGCCGGCGCTACGACACGTCCGGACGAAAGGAAAAGTGTAGATCTCACAAGACAGAGCGCATCGCTCGCCGGAGGTGGAGGAGTTCGTTGAGAGTGAAATCGTCGGAGAGGAGAGAAGAGGAGAGATACCTACACAACAACGTGGAGAAGAAGGATCACCGGATTCGCCTTGTTGGCCGTCGCGTCGCCTGACGCAAGGACCCACGCCCGCATTGTGTTTTGCGTTCAAAACTTGTGCTCGCTCTCGCCCGTTCATTGTGCACAAGTCTCTTCTTCCTCGTGTTGCCATCTCGCACACCATTATCCTTTCCGTTCTCGTTCACTCGCTCGCTCGCTCGCTCGCTCGCTCGCTCGCTCTTCCGTCCAAGTGGACGTGGCGATCGAGCGACGGGCGAGCGGCGAGCACCGGATTAGGTGGGTAGATGCGTATGAGTCACTTGGAGCCGCGCGCAAGCGAGTGAGATTTTCTTGCATGCTCGTGCACGCGGAGAGTCGACGCCCTAACCCACATAAATCTGTGGCATTACCCATCCAGGAAAGGCCTTTTCTCGCGGCACTCGTGCTCGCCGAGGGCCCGGCTGAACGAACGCGGCGGGCCGGTGGGAGGCCCATCCGTCGCCCCTTTGTTCGCCCGCGGCGGATGGAATCTCGTCTGGCGTAATCGAGATTCTTTTATTAAGTCATTCAGCATCGATGATGCACGTACGAGGAGGCGTTACATTATATGCGTTCGAATAATCGAAGGCGTTGCACTCACTTTCGGTCGGAGATACCGCCAACAAGCGGGAACGGTAGCGAAAATCGTTACGAGCGCGGGCGGCAAGTGTGAATCGTAGCGGCAATGCTGTTCGTAGAAAGTACATTTTAATCGATGCATCGAGAATGATATTCGATCGGCGAAAATGAGGATTCATATATGAGAATTTTTTAATATCAGAATAGCTATAGTATTTCGCTAAAATTAACAAAAATACTAATTTGGTAATTCAATTAATTACACATGAAAACTAAAAATTTAATTGTATTTATAAAATATTAAATATTACATCATGAAAAAAATTTGATTGCATTGATTAGAAATTTAGTTTTTAGTTGAAATTAGAATTGTTTTGAATCTATTATAATTTTAGTTGAAATAATCAGATTTCAGATTTATATGACAGTATCATTTTTAATTCATTTATTTTCATTCAAAAATTGTTCTCAATGTAGGTATAGCATATCTTACAAGAAAAAAAAATGGAAACATATCTATCATATATTTCTGCAAGAATATACTTTTTTACATTGCTAAATTTTGAAACTTTTCAACAACGCTGAGAAGTTATATGAAATATTCAGCGCGTCTTTTACAGATCCATTTGCAATTGTAGGTTTAACAGTAGAATCACCGATCGCACTAGAACTATCGATGGTACCTATTTGGTAATTTCCTATCCTTGTTTTCAATTAGACAAAAATTATTTTGCTATTATTTAAATTTATTTGCATATTTACGTATTTTTAAAATTCTGTACTGCATATAAGACAAAAAAGAAAAAAATTTTAATGATTAGCGGAGCCAAAATGGCGCTGTCGATTGTTCTAATATTAAATAAGCGTGGGTGACCGGATTTTTCTCTTCTAATTCGATCTATTCACTCGCTCGCGTGGCAATGCTCGACTTTTCGATGAGCGTGGGCCGCATCACTTATTGCATTATGATCGATCCATTAACATGATAGAACATGATAGAACACTGATCCTCGATTGAAATCACGATAAGATGTAAATTAACAACCTACCTAGCTATTTCCCTCAGGTAATATCGTATTACTTCTCATCCTAGTCTTCAATTAAACATTTCAAAGATCCAAGTTTCTACAGGATACCTGAAATTCTTTCCAAGGTAAAAAAAGGTAACTGATCTTTTGCACAGCAATCTAATCGCGCTCTACGAGCATACGAGCGATCGCCTACACCGACGTACCTATCTAGCGCAATCAAGCGATTCAGATCCAACCGATCAAAGTCGGAACGTAGGTCGGCGAAGGGAGACAGAAAGAGAGAGGAGGATTGCCATAAGACGCGGGGTGATGCGGCGAGGGAATGCGTGGAACAATGGGAACCACTGTCTGGGCATTGCCTGGCTGTGCCGCAACTCGCACAGGAGATCCGATAAGATAGGGAGAGGGTCTCTGTATCGCTCGTAGCCACCATTCATCGGCGCCATCGTCATGGGCACCTCTTTACCCTTTTCACGGTGCGGCGTATTAGAGCCATTGTGTTATCTGTCATGTCGGAGATATCCGAAGGGCCAACACAGCCGGGACACAGTACCCCACCAAAGGAAACTAGTCGCGTCAGAGGCGTGAAAAGCATCTTGCGTGGGTGGCACGAGACCCGGTGCTTCTTTCAAGATTAAAAATCGATGACTGCGGCCAATCAGGGCACGGTCCGCGACAGTGAACCATAAAATCGCTTAACAACGATCCGATTATAGTTAATTAAGTTTGTCCTATAATCAAGTGGTCTTGCATAAAAATGATCCGAGGTTGAGTCATTATGCCGTCCATCTCCCACGCCGATTACATACGCGAGACTCGTCTAACAGTCGCGCACGATAACTCTTTCATCATCGGAAGCGATTGTTACCCGCGAGCGAGTCTCGCGAGTGAGTTTGTTTCCCTAATCGCGCTCCAATAAGAATTGATTCTTAGGTAACACACGTGTGGCCGCTCATATATGAACGACGAAGACACGCTGGGAGGAACGCCTGCCCACGTGCGTGCAGAGTTATCTATTCATCCGTTCATCCACCTACCTATTTGACACCTACCCGCCAATCTGTCCATCCTAACGTCTAATGCGCTCGCACTGTTACTTTCGCGCGCCCCGAATTATTGTAAAAGGCCGCGTAACACTTGCAATGAGGCTGCGCGACCAGGTCGCTCGCCCGAGCGGCTGCTGTCGTGCAACAATGGCAGTGCACGCTCTGACGTTTCGCATGACGATTAATCCGCGGACAATGCGCGGTTGCGCCACGACAATTAGCGACAACACTTTTGCCGACCGGCGAGAGTGAATTGTTGGAAGTACGAGCGAGATAGAGAACGTCGCGTGAGCGCCACACGCACTCACGCACGCATGCACGTAGCCACGTATATACGTACGTGTTCTAACGCAGACGCACTCGTACATATTACGCAGGTAGTCGCTCATGTGTGCGTTTGCTTACGCTTACCTACGCCTCGCCGCTCGCGCGTGCCTACCGCGCTTTGCGTATGTAGAGCATGGGACCGCCATTGTCTATTGTTGCTCGTTTTATTATCCCCGGGTCATGGTCGCTCGCGCCGGTTTGGCTTGGCCAATCGAAATCGTGCTACCATCTAATCTTCTATTATTTTAAACAAGCATACACCTTCAAATGTCTTACAAACCTGCCGCTGTCATTTAGATTGCCAATCGCGTAATAAAGGAAATCGTTATATTTTTAAAAATTGCCTTTCGTATTCTTTCGTATTTAGAATTTTCTATATTTCGATAGCGTTTAATAGAATTATTTGGCTGCTGTTGAGATACTCTATATATACTTTCAATTCCTATAATTATATAGTTGCATCCAATAATGCTAATGTAAATTATCAAGAAATAATGCCTTAATAATCAAAATTTATGTTTTTAATTTATAACTTCAAAGAACTCTCTGTAGTAAATCACGTCGATTAGAAATGAAGCAGATGAATTCGCTTGAGACATGTTTATTTACATCATACATCCTACTATTACTAAGTGATGTAGCATCACTCACAGATAGTTTCCGTAGCAGGAGGAGGACATGCGGCAAGAAAGAGTAAGATAGAAAGGAAAGAAAAAAAAAAAGAAGGATGGAGGATCCTTACAGGAAGAATAAAAGAAAAGGCGAGGGCGAAGTAGGCGTCGGAACGGTCGCCCGCAGTGCCGCTGACTATTTATCATAAGATAGATCGGTATCTCGAAACGATACCGGTCCGATCGGCGTCGTATCGATTCTTCTAAGGGCTTCAATTAACGTTATTAAAGCACCATTAATCTCCGGGTCGACACGATGTACGGTATGCACGGCATGCTGCGTCCTCCTCCGACCTCCTGCGATCCTCTCCTTGCATCCAATCCCGTAGAAAGATGCATAGATATGTATATGGATCGATTCCTGAGTTCGATCCATTTATTCTACGATCCCCTATCGCGACGAATACGTGTCAAATAGTTGACTATGCCCTCACATTAAAGTAGAACAAGTGAACATAAATTATCTAAACCATTCTTTTTGAATGGATTATAAAATGGATTATCAAAGTATAATAATTATGTGACCCTTAAAATCTTTTTTTTCCTAAAAATCTATAGTATACCTAACTTTTTTCCAATACTTTTTTCACTGCTTATAATTTTTTTATTAATAAAGATATATATATA
>NW_017259437.1:1881088-1885375 GCF_001594045.1 Atta colombica
TTACAATGTATCTATTTTTGTAAAAGTTGCAAACAATTGAATTGGGTTGCCATATACCGGTGTGTTGTTCTCGTAATGATGTTTAAAGATTAAAATTACTAGCATCTCAGTTGAGAAAAGTAAGTTTTATTCAAGAATAGCGATTGTAGATATATACAATATCGTTGTGAAAAGATCATTATAGATCACGTGGGATTTCATTAAGAAATACTTTTCATATAAAAGATACAGAATATCGAAATCCAATATTTTTGTCAGTGATACAATCGTCACGCTTGGCTTTCTGCCAAATTGCATCCGTCGAAACGATAGCCATTAAAAATCTCCTTTTTTTTAAATAAGAACTGTCGTTATATGAATGCCGTAATACCATGAAAGTGCCTGCGATTATAGTGTGAACATCTAATATGTTTACATAAATGTAGTAAAAAAAAAGTTAAAAGATGAATTAATTTGAAAAGTGCACGATTTTTTAGTACTATTAGCATTATTTTTTTACATCTTTTCATTAATTGAAGTATTTATCAATAGTACGTAGTAAAGAATTATTTGCGGAAGATTTTCATTGATTTGAAAACAGCTTTGATTTGACAAATAACCTGATATTGTATTGTGGAAAATAATTATAGTCTTTTTACAACTTCTCTAGTTATATTTTTCTCTCATCTATTACGTGTTACTTGTATGATTAAGAAATATGGTAATTTGCTAAGCAGCTACAAGAAAATAAAAATTCCGCGGAATACGCTTCTACATGGATCTCGCAACGTAAAGGCAAACGATTTCTTGTCTCAGTCAACGTACCAATATGACGGCGACACGCGGGCATAAAGTCGTGCACGACTAGCTTTCAGTGTCTCTCCTGTTGTATGTAAAGTCGCGTTAAGCGCGTATACCTACTCGCTCGGTCCGCGCTAATGAAGTAGACCAGACGTTGGGGCAAGAAGCGTGGTCCATACCGCACTACTGGGGCGTGGCTGCATACATGAATACGAAAAACGTGGTTCCCAAACGAACGAGTGCACGAAGTCTGAACGCTCTGTCTGAAATAAGGGGGTATAACGTCCCTCGGAAGGCGTCATCACCATGCGTTCGGTGAAAGTAAATCGCGCCTACGATCGTGCAAGAACCAGAAGGAGTAGCTCGAGAAAATAGCATTCGTTTATATGCCGGGTTTCATATGTATAGCTATAATAAATTGCACATGTATAATTTACGAGATATATCGCGAAGATGCGGCATTCTTCGTTCGTGCGTCAGACTGCGGAATTGGTTTTTTATTATTTTTTGTACGCTTATAAACGTTTTGTTTTCCTGTCACTGATAATATATATCATGTTAATTTTTTTTCTTTTTACTTATCGCCGTTAAAATCGCAGCATCAATATTTATCAAATGGATAATCACACATCTCATTAATTGAATAATTGAGTTTGTCGATTAGGCTTGAGCTGTCTATCTTCATGTCCGCTTTTCCATACATTACGAAAACATAGTCGCGACAAGTCGCACGGGGTATTTGTGTGCTACGAGCCGCGAAGTTCCGTTTCCAGCGGTCCCAGCACGTAAAAGAAGAAACCGCCAGCTTGTGCAGCGAAGGATGCATCTGGCGCGAGGTCCCGACTTGTCCTTGTCGATTCCGTCGCCGGAAATGCAGCCTCTTGATCCCCCTCTCGTAATCCCATGTGCGCAATACTTCCGGCAAACAGACAGATCACGTTTAGAAAGAGCTCGGATTCGTCCTGCTAAACAAGATCGCGATGTCTAGATAAAATTACAATTAGCCATGTGTGAAGTCTAAGCGCTACGAGCATGGCATGCAACAAAAATTAAAAACATATATCGCTGCTTTGATAGAAAAGTAACAAATCTTAACATAAAAACTTTTTAGAATTAGTATTTTTTTTAATTCTAAATTGGAACAATGCTTTAAGGAAAAATGGCGTAATTCAAAATAAGATATGTACCGACAACACTTCTTCGATAAGAAATATCTCTTTTCTATAAACAATCATTGCAAACTTGATAAAGGACTTCTCTAGTTATAGTAAATATATCGTTTTCTCAATAAAAAAGAATATGTCTTTAGAGTTGATTTTTCCTGAGATTTAAAAAAATGCTAATTTTTTGGTTATATTACTTTCCTATCAAAACGGCAAAGTTTTTCAATTGATCTTACGTATGTAAGTTTAAAAAAAAATTGTTAACATATTAAAATAGATTGACTCGATATTGTCTAAGAGAAATAAATTTACAACATAAAAAAAATTTATAAAATGAAAAGTATTACAAGAAATTTTTCTATAGAAATTAATTTAATTACATCCTCAAATAAATTAGAATGACAAGCACATCTTAAAAAGATCGCTTAATCCATATGCACTATTGTACTTACAGCCGGATTTCGCTTTGTCTAATCGCAATTACATCGAGCATGTCCTTCGCCGGAACTTTCTTGCGATCGCGATCGCGGCACCTGCCTCGCGGAGTAGGGATCGATCGAGAACGAGACAGCGGGACAACGAGGAAAGGGAGACGAAGCGGGAAGCAGAGAAGCGCGAGGAGAAGAGGAACGCGAGAGAGGATGTCCAAACGGAATCAGGATCGGCATGGGCAGAGAACCGTGCACTAAGCAGCCTCGTCGACATCCTGCCTTTGCCAGGATTGCGACATTGACTCCGTGGCTCGCGCACGGAAAACACTGTGTCTCGGGAGCGGAAGCAGATCTTGCGCAATCGGGCCGCCCATTGTCTTGAGATCCACCGTCGCGGGGTCGACTTCGGCTTCAACATCGACGTCTTTAACGCTGCTCCGTACCAACGCGAACATCTCGTATCTATCGGGTCACGCTCGACCTTACCATGAAGCGTATCGATCGCATTTCGAACGAACGCGTTGCAATCACTCGGGTCTTACATTGATTTCGTCTCGGCGTTTCGTCATTAATTCCCTCGACCGAAATAGTCTTAGTGCATTACCTCTAAAGCAATCGTGTAATTGCATTCGCTTGCACACGGCATCAATGCTTTTAGAACTCGCCGTTGTTATTCCTAAAGGACTCTTTTATTTCTTTTAATTGCAGATGTTGCGCTAATATCATCTCACAAGTAGCCGCAATTTACAGTGTCAATCAATCTCGCAGTTTCCGCGTAATAAAGTGCTCAGGTAATTACGATCACGAAGAGCGGAGACCGAGCGCTACGACGCGATCTGCGTACAAGTACGCAATTTTGCGAAGGACGCGTAGGCATAAGGTAATGCTCGCCAAGGTGTGCGGAACGATTGCTACACTATTTCCTCCTCGCGCAATTTTACACTTTGCGTGGTGCACATGTGGCTGTATAGCCGCGATACGCGGCGCGGCGTGGGTCGGGCGCCAGAAAAGCCGCGCGTGTGAAATCTATGAATCACCATCGCACCGGCCGATACGTACACAAAGCCAACAAGTAATTCTTAGACGCGTCTCTTCTTCGGATAATTCCGGCGAACCGGAACGCGTTTATCGCGCCGCGCCAATTACTCCATCGCGTGGGAGGATTATATAAAAGGCCGGCCTCGGGAATGCACGCGAGAGAGGTAAAATAGGTGAAAATGTTGCATGACTACGTGCGTAAAATAACAAAATATTTTAACGAAATACTAACGAAAGCGTCTAATGAGCGGTTACTATTTTCGTCACGAACTATCGCCTTTCTAACGTTAATCGTTTGTTTTTTTTTTCTACGATAGTTTCTATACAATCACACGATTGTCGTTTCTTGCATTTCCTGTCCTTTGATTTTTTTTGCGACACTTTCTCCAATCGAAATGTGAATCCGAGTCGGCACGTCGTTCTTGGAACGTAGCTATCGCGATTAATTAAACACGTAGAGTCGCACGAGCGCACTTATCGCGAGTACAAATGGCAAGGCGGATTAAACTGACGTGCCATATTTTTTTTTAGAACCACTCCAAGGCAGTCGGGTGGCACGATCATAATCGAGACGAGCTTCATCCGGCAGTGCAGGTTGCTGCAGATGCGCAAGGATAAAATATTACGCGAGTGCTAGATTTAGAATGCGATAAGAAGATTGTTAATCTCCAGGAGGACGTAGGAAGAGAAGACGCGCGTACGTTTGTATAGCATTACATCGTGTTTCTGAGTGAAATCGTGTTAAAAGTGAATGTCAAATCCCGTTTCAATAGTAACTTACGCAAATGATTAACATTGAAGTCTTAGAAGATCATCCATAATGCAAATATCTGTTTTGAGAAAAAAAATATATACACACATATATATATATATAT
>NW_017259437.1:1885475-1920215 GCF_001594045.1 Atta colombica
TCACCATTCCATATTAATATATAAGCGAATCACTGTGACACTGTCACCTTTATTCTTATGCATATATGGATGAATGAGCATCGGATTCGCGTAAAGTATCAATGTTAACGCATGAGAGAGGAGAAGAGAACTTGACCCTCTTCTCGTGCGCACATACGCATCTACATTAACCCCCTTGCCACGAGATCACATTGCGGTGCAAAGACGATTCTATTTATGCGTGCAACCGACTCAGACCTGGGGTTAATACGATGATATCACTCACGGGATATACTTACCTACTACATAAGTCGATTAGCGTAGGAAAGCCGGAGACGAGTTTTGCGGTCGAAACTGAGCACCGTGGACCGAAGTGTATTTCCTGACGTAAAGAGGGTTGGATGATGGAACGTGAGGGATAAAACGGGTGAGACTAGTTTCTTAGCTCTTTCACGAGATCTAGATATTTAAGCTTTTAATCCGCTGTGGAAAAAGTCCATTTCTGATACTATCTGCAAGTTGTACGCATACGTATCGCGAATTAATCTGAGAAGGATTTATTCTTAGCAGGTATGTATATTATGTGTGGTTTACATCTGGACCAAGCTTAATAAAAAAAGTAATCGAATAAATTCAGGACAATGCTGATCACTTAGTCCAATAAACGATATACATGAGTAGTATGGTAAAGAAGAAGAATTTTTCTTCTTCTTTAATGTACTTGCCTTCTTTCATGTAATTGATTTTTTGTTATGGTAATAATAATTTTATTATAAAAATTTTATGTACAATAAAAAAATGATTAATTTTTGAATACAGAAAAAATAAAATGGGAAAATAATTTCAAGTCCGGATGTGTGGTTTTCGATCCGCTCGCCTGTAAAAAACGAAAATCCCAAACAACTCTCGCATGATACTCGCGAGATCAGCAATAAAATATATCTTGCTACATCGTAATTATACCGGCGAGCCCTAAATATTTCTCTCCGCGCCTTCCTTTCGATTTGTCGGAATGTGAGTCGCTCCTCTTCTTTCTCCTCTCCTTCTGAAAGGTAGTGCACGTTTCGCGCGATCATTTTTTCTTCCCGCTTGCCCTTAACCTTTTTTTTCTTTCCTCCTCCCTTTCTCCTCGCGCTGTTCGACTCGTGAATACATCTACGAGTTAACGAATTTCGAGGCGCGTCAACTGGCACCCTTCTAATCCTGTGACTAACGTCCACGTCGAGAACGGAGCCGGCGCGAGCACGCGAGGATGCGGAGCGACTAGAGGCTTAAGTCTTAGAGATCCGCAGGATCTCGACTCAACCCTGTTTCAGAGATCCCTTGTAGGAAGGGCGCGGGATACGCTGGACGACGTCTTTATCGTCTCGCATCCACCTCGTTTCGCTACCTGCAGGTTAAAGTAACGACTCTAGCATTTCGTTATAGTCATATGTTTCACACGCAGTTATTTTGCAAAGAAACTTGAATATTTTAACTGATATTATTAATGTTATGATATTATTCAGTTATACAATTCTTTAATGAAACTTTCAACATATCAATCAAATCATTATCATAACTTTACTGAATACGTATAACATCATCTGAAATATTCTCATTTGACAGTAATGAATAGAATTCACTCACTTAGTTTATTCGCGTACTTTCTCTTAACTACAGAACTACTAAACAAAAGAGCAAAATTTTTTTCGACTCGCTGTCTTTTAATCCATTAATTTTTACAAAATTTCATCTTCAATGTGTAAAGCACTCAGAAAAAATTGAGAAAGTATAGGTATGAACGTAAACATGGATCTATATTAAAAGAAAGTACTGCTCCGAAGCATAAGTAGCATCCATTTGAAAGACACGAACTACTTGAACGAAAAAGCTTAATGACATACTATTATTAGTCACATTGACAAAGCGTCGCAAAGCATGGAACGAACTGAGGGCTCGTTGGCGTCGAGGGCGTCTCGTCGAAGCGGCGAGACGAGAGACTGTACTGTACCGCGTTGCTCTCTTTATTTTTCATCCTTTCTCTCTGCTTTACATACGCTACGTAGTTACGGTGGGGCCATCGTCCTCCGACTGCTGCTGCAGCATTGCAACGATTATTGTACCCTACTACCTTCACACGGTAGCAACGCGGTAGCAACAAGCGACTTCTTTTGTGTGAGGATGCTGCGCGGATGTCTCGCGGCGACACAATGGCTCGTTTCAGCAGCGACCGGATTTCGGAGTCCAGAGTCCACTGAATGGACCATTGGACTGAAGGGCAGACACGGTTGCCAAAGCCAATGAGGTACATCTCGGTAATAATGTGCATGGGTGTTAACATATTAGAAGCGATTTCCGTTACATTGTTGACTGTTCTTGAACATTGTTTCCAAACAGAGCAAGCCAGACTTGCGTCTGCATTGCCTCTGCACTGCTAAAAGATTGCAAATCACGTATATAGATCTAAACTGAACGTCATGCTTTGTTGTGACTATTATCCAACTCTTCTTCGATCTCTCGTAATCTTCAATGCGATTCATGTCTCACGGCCGAAAATACGGGCAAGTCACGAGGCCGACTTCCTTGAAGGAACGTCCACGCCAATTAAACGAGCCGATACATATACTTGGCACGCAGCCGCTACATAATGGCGATTGCATTGCGCAACCTTGATTTCGCTCGTGCGTAAAACTATTGTCCGTGGACGCTTAGCCCAGCCGCTTAGACAAACGGGTCAGCTTCAGCGCCGGTACGCAGATTCACAGCAAAGGTAGTTAATTCGTAGTAGTCGACTAAAATTCAAGGTCTTGTTTCTACTTCCGCGGTCAAGTTTGGTCGACAGGCATTCGTTTATACGAATTTGTTCAAGGTCGTGGTTTCATGTGAGAACGATGTTCGTCGATTTAAAAAAACCTGTTTATATGGTCGCTCCGCACGATACATATTATATCTATATAGTTAACGAAGACGCTCGTTTCGGTAATTCACAGACTAGACTTGAGTAGCATTCATATTGCGATAAACGATTACGCAAGGCAGTGTGTTATGCCGCATTCATTGCCGGAGCTGCAACAAGGAATCATTACACGCAGCCGGGCGTTACAGATATATAGAGCGGTAGTTTATCAGCGTTTTAACAATAACAGAACGGTCTTTTCTATTTTTTCTACTTCTTTATGATTTCAATAATAAAATCAGTTAAAGAAATTAATAAATGAGTATTTTCATAATATTTTTGAAAAACATATAAAGTAGAAATGTCGCATTTAAAATAAGCTACTAAAGAAAATAATCAATTATCTTAGAAAAAATGTTGTTTAGAAAATTGACAACAATTTGTTAAATTTTAAGTCATTTTTGCAGAAAATGAATATTAATTGAAACAAATTTATATAAATTTATATAGAATTTATTCGATTTATTTTATTTGATAATATATTGTGTGTAAATACTGTTGCTGTAGTCACATGGACGAATTACGCAAACGAAATTGGATGATAATAAGGTATAGAGATAAAGAAACAGGAGAAAAGAGATGGACAACAAGAGGCGTAAGGAAGGAGAAAAAGAGGAGAAGGAGATGGATCGTAAAGAAGAGGCGCGCAAGATCGCGGTAGCAATCGGCTGACCTATCATTAAAAATCAGTTAACCTCACAATTACCGTATAAGTCCCAGCCTATTAAGTGTGCGTAATCGGAAGAGGCTTTTTTGGAATAATCGTTCGTGGCGAGCGCATGGAGAAACGAGCTCACACGAGCACCCGTCGATTATGCGACCGCTTGGCGGGAAGGAAGCGCTTTGTTTCATAGGGAAGGCACGAAGGTAATGGCTGAAGACGAATGAAGGCGAACACCACATTTGCGAAATGCTGATGGCTTTGTGCAAGTAACACTTGATAAACTCGCTCGAGTCACGACAGAAATTTCTGAAACTTTTCCGATGACATATCCGTAGAAAAATTCCGACAAAGATGTACAAAAGATGCCTTCTTTTTCCCATCAAGAATCAAATAAGTTCATTAAAAAAAATTTTACACCAAATTGTTATTAGCAGCATCACATTATGAATAACTTTGTTCTAGCAAGAATGAAACAGAAAACGGAAAACGGAAAATATGTGAACAAAAGATGTTTTTGTTAAGAGCAATTTGTAAAAAATTTGTAAATAAAAAGTGTAAAATTATTGCTTTATACAATACTTTAAAAAATATTTTCTTTTTAACTTTTATCATTATTAATATTATAAAAAAAGATCAATGTAAAATATGAGATATAAATAGATAGTAAACATAAAACTTCAACAAACAATTCCAGAGACTTCGATTATATTTTTCTCCACAAAATGTTAATCTATAAATCTAAAACTTTATTCATATATTATTCGGAGAAAAATTATCTTATTATCATATCTATTTATATAATAAATATGATTTAAAAATAAAAAGTCTTTTATTTCCTGAAAATTTTACTTATTAAACTTGTTTAATAAGTAAAGTTTTTAAAATATTTTTTTAATTACTAAATCGATTTTATTGCAACCGATTCTTGTCCGATTTTCTAATCAATTTTTTTTCTTTTTTCATCGATTAAAATCATGAAGTTTTAATAATTTTTTAATTGAGATCGAAAGTACGCATGAAATATCGGTTAAGCGAGGAAGCTTTTATTTAGCGATTTAAGTAGTCACTTATAAGTCTATAACCCTTTCTTTACGTACGTTACTGCTTCGTTAAAGCATCATTTTCTTCTCTCCTGATTTCCAGCGTTCAAGACGCTCGGTAAAAGGCTATTTGATGGAGTTATGCCCAACCCCGTTGCCGCTCACACACTTATCTCCGTACCATATAAGACTACCGGAAGAGCCGTTTGCTCTCGATATGTTTGGTCGCTATATCGAGAACTCGAACAGAGCAAGAAGAAAACGGAGCGAGGGTCGATCGGTGATGAGTGGTTACGAGTTACAGACGAGCTTGTCGGCACTTAAGTGGCGCCGAATAGGGACGTGTAAGTACCTGGCCTCGGCATTGACGGTATATACGTACATATCGCGAGAATTGACCGTGCCAGCAACTTCGAGGTACGAGAAGACACGTTTAAAATCTACTTACCCAGCTTCAATTGGAAGTGGAGAATCCGATACCTTAATCAATCCACTGACCTAACAGTCTCGATAGCGAACCTGAAACCTTAATCATAACATATTAACTCTTAAACGTTAAATAGCACTTATAGCGCGTTATTCTACTCGTTTTACAAAGCATAATAATTACAATTCTACAAAATAAAATAATGCAAGCTAGAAACGAATATAAAAATTGAGATACTATTTAATACAATATGCAATGTTATACAGTAAAAAAACATTTTATTATGTTAAAACTAGTCCTTAAAATTTTTAATATACTTGAGTATTAATTTAACATATTATAAATATTAATTTTAATAAAAAAATATGCTTCCATTTGTATCAAAACGTTACATGTTAAATTTAATACTTTTCAACTATGTATCACATGATCGAGATATTATATCGATCGTTTAACTAAACTATTTAAACATGTATTTATTGAGAGAAAACACTTTTAACAATTACTTCTCTTAAAACAATAAATTATTTCATTTTTTTTATAATTACATCTCAAGGTAGAGTGCAAACGTATTTTTACCAAAGAAATATTGGTCTTGCATGCAATCTCGATAAGAGCGATCATCATATCATGTCACCCGCTTTTGTTAATCGCTCGCGATGGTAAGACAGATCAAGCGAATCACTTGGACCAACAAAGTCAGAATCAGCTTGCCTCGGTTGTATATGATTAATGCGACCCACTGTGGCGAACGCAATATAGAACGACGTGCCTCATTTGCATTTGCGTTTCGAGGACCACCGTGTTTGACGTCGGAAACCTCTTAACGAGAAATTATTAAGGAACAATTAAACTCTCGACGAAACTTACAGTGTACACTGCCAACATCTCGTAAAACGTCCAAAGAGGAAATATTCAAGCGTCGTTCTTAATCGGTCTTGTGTTTTATCTGATGTTTCCTAATGAGATGTGTTTATTTTTCTTACGACAGACAGTTTAACAGTCGAGCAATATATATATCCATGTCCAACTTTGTAAATTTGACCTAATTACTTTTTACTTTACATATAAGCAAAACAGAAATATATTTTATAATTTTCTATAATATTTTTATATGTTGTTCTATGTTGCCTAAATAGCTTTTATACTTTTTTTTGTATAGCTTGTATTATAATTTTGCTAATAATAAATAGATATTTTCTAGTCACACTCTTGTCTGAAAAAGAAATTGTGTGAAAAAGAAATTTTGTTAAATATTAATAAAAAAAAGAATTGAACTGTTCCTTATGAATTCTTTGTTCGTTTCGGAATTATTAAAATTGCTACTGCCCATACGGATTTTGCAACAACGTCGCAAGAGTGTTCCTAAATTATTACTTTATAAGAATAAGAGGTCTCGTAGGAAACTACTAACGTGCAAGCAGCGACACATATTTGCAACCGCGTGGGCGTTTATTGGCGACCTGTTTAACACAGGCGACAGTTAGTGGATTCAATGATCGTGTAATTGTCAGAGGGAAACCGGACTACCTCTCCTTCGCTTTGCCCGCAAGCTATTTTGCAAATCTTACGATTACTCCAAGGTAAGATGAAGTATGAGAATTGATGGAATACCACTAACTTCTTGTGCCAGTAATATCATTTATTGTCGATTCAAATTTATGCAAAACTGTTTCATAAGCATGGCTTAGTGCGAAAGGCAAAAAAGTAAAGACATGTCGCAATATTTCATTGAAATTCGCATTTTTCTACGATTTTCATAAATTACAAAGAGGACCATTCACTTAATGTGTTTCCTCAAATAATCCGAGTAATAAAGTTGAAAAAAATATGCTCGAATCAACCATTTTATTTTTAACGAACACTAATAAAAAGATTTTATATCCTCCGCGAGATCTCTCTGACTAGATTACCGACAATTTTCCTGCGATGTATTGACGATTTTCGCGTCATTCGGTAATCTCGTCAAGGCATCATAAAGATGCTGCTTCTCCCAGCTGGAAACCGTTTCTCACACTTTCCTATAGCTTTCCGCAACACGATAAGCGGCCGCCAATAGATCCGCGAGCTGCAGTTAAAAATGATGGTCGCTCGTGCGCTCAGAGATCTTTCGCGAGAAACCGCTCTTCCATAGAGATTCGCGTACACCCACGCGATGGGACACGCGCTTCCATGCAGGTGCATGCCCACGGGTTCGCGGGGGTTAATGCGTCGAGTAATAATTAAAACGCCATTTCGCGCACACGGCGGAGAAAGGCGCGCGATTATACAGTCGCTGCCGCGCCTATCTTGTAACGGTTTGGTAAATGGACCTCTCTGTGGACGGTCATATTATACATATTGCATCGTCCGATGAACGAATACGGAGAAGAAGATATGACGATGAGCGCGTAGATCCAATGGAGTCGCGGCGGAAGGTCGTTTCAGAGGTCGACCGCGACCTCTCGAGAGACCCGGAGATTTGCCTTTTTTCTTGGATACTAGAAACCATCGACTTTCGGTCGAGTCGGCACTCGATCTTCCGTCGGTATCGTGCGCACGATCAGAGATGACGTTTTTATTTAAAAAACCTGCGATTATATGTATGTGTGTGTATATCCCGGTAATCTTAATAATGACATCTCGGCGAGATTCTTCGTAACATCCGACGCGCCGAGAAGGAAAATTTTTCAACTCGTATCGGATCATTTTGCATGCAGATGAATATACACGCGGGGCTGATGTTCATACGCAAGTACACATTATAAGAATGATCTCGCGCGGGCGCGCGAGTGCAAGCGCATGTCGCAATTAACACTTACGTAAGAAGTAATTGAGAAACCGCGCAACTGCTATCTCGTGGGCAAGATGTACGTATTGAGAAGGTTTATAATAATTCGGTGCCGCCACGACGATGATCCTGACACTTACATAGCGTTCACTTTTGATTCACATCTACGTTTAATTTCTTAGCAATCGCCGCGACTAGCATGATCCTTGTTCGATTCAACAATCGATCTTGCTATATCATGCGTTAAAGTTTTCATAATTCATATGTGCGTTGCTTCGGTAACGTAACCGCGCGTAAAGCGTTTATCTTGTTCCAAGCGATTTATCGACGCGCACCTCTTCTTAGTTGATGGAAAAATTGCTCACCTTGTATTTTTTCTGTTAGTAGACGTGGAAAGATGTTCTGCGTATATTTTATATGCAGGTGCATTTAATGCAAGATAATTTGATGTGTGGTTTGTATGTGTATTAAAAGGATCTGAGATCATTAAGTAATTATAAAAAGATTAATTGATATAAAAGTAAAAAACGCATGAGATGATTTAACCTTTGGATCAAATTTTCTTTGAACAACGAGTAAGCTGAAACGTTAGTAAAGATTGGCAAAATAAAAAAACGTCGAGAATTAATGAATCAATTTTACATATGGCAAAATATGAGGATTACAGCAAAGTCTTTCTACCGATGTGAAATAGACAAAGTCTCGTAATTATAAAACGTATTAAATTTAGTCACGAGCGACAGCCGCGCCTCGGACTCTTCGTCCTAATCATAGGCGATTAGATGCGGTGAAGCGTTCACAAGGCATGACAAAGAACGAAGTGTCGATTCTTGCCCCTCGCCGGCAATTATTAATCGCACTTAGCGCTAATGACGACCGTGCGGCGCTCGTATATGTATGCTAATGAAGCGTTCTTCTATTTTCCATAAGGATAATATAACATTGGACACCACAGTGATTAGTATCGGCTCCGTAGTGTTGGCCCCGACTGATGAGGCGATTCCTCAGGATGGTCGAGTGGATAAGTGCAGAGGAGAATATTCCTCAATGTCGCACCGATGAAGACCTCACCTGAGACTTCACCTCACGGGGGTGGCCGCGGAAGCCTTGACCGCATGCCGCTAACTTAATCCCGTGTTTTAAGCACGAAGGTGATCCTGGCCACTTAAACGAGCGGTCAAAGTGCGATATCCGATTACACGACGTCAAACCTGAGAAATATTACAACGCACGTTGCTTTTTCATATTTTCATGTATTCTCATTTAATTTCTTGTTTATAAATAATTCATGGCATCGTTAATAAAATGCGTGTTCTATTAGATCACGGAAAAAAAATTAATTGGGTGGTACAGTAAATCTATAATTTACTACGCGAATTCAACATCGACAGCTAAGAAGATTTGATGGTTTAACAAATTGCTAATGTATACAGCTGTCAACTTTGCTATTTTAACATAGAAAATTGATTGTCTGTATATTACGAATGTAGATTTGCTGAATCAGTGAAGTTTTCAGCTGTGTTTTTTTCCATAATCGGATGTAAGAGCAAAGTACGGAAAAAAAAGATTAATTGCAGCAGCAAAAATTTACATTTGTGGTAGTTAAATTTCAGTCAGCTCTAAATATTATTTATATCATTGTAACAGACAAGTATTTTGCTATTATATCAATCTATTGATCATTGCAGCAAACATTTCCTGTGTAACAGATAATTTGGTAGCAAGTAGTTTCAGTAAACCATCAAGTAAAGTTAGTTGTAATAGAAACAATTTTCTTTTACACTGAGATATCCGATAATTGTGACAACTAATTTCATGCTGCTAAATTGATCTAGACATGCATACTTCTCTATCATATCCTTATATTAGCTATTGCAGTAAATCCTTTATATGATTAGCAAATTTCAGCTATAATAGCTAATGCAATTTCAGCTAAGCTATATATAGCTTCAGAATTAGCTATAGCCAGCATCATTTTTTTCGTGTAGCAAAGTACGGTATATGTATATTAACTTATGTTTATTATAATTTGATATATGATTTTAATACAATTTAATACAATTTATTAAGTACACTTTAATGTACTTTTAATGCCAAGCTTCTCATTCCTCTCGTGACACGCAAATTTGGAGCGTATCACACGAGTCGCGTAATAAGATGAATAATTAATGGCATTCTCAGTAAAACGAACTGGAATAATTGTACACTTCAAATACCGATTACGAACTACGTAAATTTATAGTCCGTTGCAACGTCGCGTTGTGTGACTCGTACGGCTCGCGACACGCGTGAAATTGATTTAATCACAGACATGCGACAACGATGAAAAAATTGAAGAGACGCATTACGTTAAAAGCATTTAACCCCAAATGGCGAAACATATTTTATCTGAAATACATTATATGAAAAGACATGGGAAACACTAATGCACTCTTTCTAAATACTGTAAATACTCATTAGCTCGCTTTTTTATTATTTTTTTAAGAATAGTCAGTTCTAGGATGTTTTTATATCCTAGCAACGAAAAAAATGTGAATGTTGCGAAATGAATATTTTCTTCCTTTTTGGACATTTGTCTTTCTTTTTTAATAACTTTCTTTAATAACATTCTTTAAATATATCGAAAATCCATAATAATAAAACGTTATATTAATTAAAATCTTTATTTTTTTAAAAAACAATAATATATTGTTAATAAAAATAATTTTAATTGGTGTATAAAAACACTATAATTGCGTGTTTATATAAAAAATAAGGCGATTATTTTCGGATTGAAAGCTGAGATTTTCAACATTGAAGTATCGCATGGAACTTACTACAAAACAGTTAAAGAACGGCCGGAAACTGTGTTGCCAAATATCCGCGGTGTACTATTCGTGAAGATAGTTATTAGCAGTGACACAAGATGCAATTAAACTGCGCAGACGAATCCCTAAGTACGCGATGCATCACGCAGGCGGAGCATCTCTTCGTGTCTCTTAGATGTCTCGAGGATAAATTAATATGCGGGTGAAACGCGTATAAAGGTAGAGAAAAATACATAATTACGAATAAAAGTTTCAATTAACTCCCGACTTAATGTGAGCATCTCTGCTCGTGATTCATTGGCTATATAACTGTGCGCATCGTAGAATAAGCATCGGCGCATACGGTGTGTGCACCGTCGAAGGATGGTGCTCCTTTCACTTTGTTTTCCTGGATGCCTGACTAGATATTAACCTCCCTGAAGTTACGGAGACGATCCTTCTCCCTCTGATCGCGACATCGTGGCTCCGTGATTCCCTCCATCGCCTAAATTTTCGGGACTTTCTGCGTTAGTTTCAAAGAAACTACAATCCACTCCTCACATTTATCAATAATACACCCATTTATTTCTAAGATTCTACATATATGTAACGTAAATTATTGTAACGTATATGCTAAATGTGTTCATTTATAATAAAAATGAGGTGTGAATATAGACCTAAGTAAAGATTGATACAAAGCCATTTAGTTATAAACTCATTTAATTATAAGATATAAAGTATATAATAATAAATTAACTCGTTAAAAAACCGGAGTATTCTGTATAATTATTATTAAAGATAAGAGAGCATTTTAGTGCTTGTAAAAAGACTGGAGTAAAGCGCACTAAAAGATGGAACGAATCTCAGTCTGAGTGGTTCTCGCATTCTTCTAGCAGTATCCTTTTACTAGAATTTTATCGAGACGTTCATTACTCGCTTACAAGCGTAATTCGCGCGTCTTCCAGTACCGCGGTGTCCGGTCTGTGAAGCCGCGTGTATGACGTTAACGAGCGACGCGACCTGTAATGGGATTACTTTGCGTAAATCATGAAACTGCCCGGTTGGTTCTGCCGCGTGTCGTATACACCTATTACAACATGCCTTCGACGACTCGCCCCTTTGAGATACATCGGACGTTTAACCCCAAGGTCCGCGTCATTCTGAAAGTACCCGGACACTATGCGACACGCAAGTTTACCAACTCGTATTGGCAACTTGTTGCCATATAAAATATCAGTTGCAATACAAAATCATATATAAATTATATCACAAAATCTCTACAAATATACTAAATATTATGTAAGTTCCTTCAGCTTTAATAACAAATTTCAGAATACTATTTAAGTATAATTATTATTTATTTCTGATGTTTTCTTCCTTCGAAAACGTTGTCAGACAAAGATGATTGAAATGAAACCCATAAAACAGAAGGCAGCAAGATTAGTAATTACACTAACTATCTGGAAAAAGACTATTTTAAATAAAATAACCAAGAATTGTGGAATCTATTAAAATATCTCGCAAAACAATGTCAAATGATATTAAGTCCTTAGAAAGCCTTAAGTTTCAGCTATAGATTTTTTATATTATTTACTAAACTTATCTCAATCAATATATGTACATATAAAATCAATCTTTTAACTTACATTTTTAATTTCCAAAATACTTAACATTTACTGAAAATTATTTAATATAATTCTAATTGTAATTAACTCATTATCATAGATTTTTCTTTCCTATTTTACCAATCCTTTAATAATAGAAACTGAAGTAATTTGCGTAAAAAATTATCCTTATTGTCCACATTGCTATTATTCACGCTTCGGTGGTATATCGGACAATAATTTCACAAGCCGGCTAGAACTGTAGCTTATACATAAAGAAAAATAAATTAACGATTTGGTCCTAATTGCACGTTGAGATTTTTACAAGCGACCCTGTCGTACGCGATGCGTGCAAGATTACAAACACATCGAGCGAAGGAGAGTGAGAGAGAAGAAAGCATATGACATAGGGCTGTAATTACTACGAGCTTGCCCTCATGCACGGTAAAAAATTGAGATAAAACATTGCCTCTATTAATTACCTATTACTTAATCTGGTTGGCTCTTTCTCCTACCTTCTTCGTCGAGTAAAAAACGAAGAAGAAATGTAGAGAATAGAAGCACATTTACTATCCTTGACTGTCGATATAAAGAACTGAAGTTCAAGAAATAATGTCCTTCTCTATAAGAGTATGATTGCGCGAACACATTTTTAACCGAAACGTTCGTTTTTATAAACAATCGAAATAACTCCTTTTGTGATCTCACGATTAAAATTTTTTTTCAATTTTTTTTTTTTAATACGTTCGACATTATCGAAAACTATCATTAATAATTGTATGACTTTATAGATCCGTGAGTCGCACAAATAGTGATGGCTCTGAGGTTCGAAAGAACAGATTCGTGGAAGAAAATGTAAAAAATGGATAAAATAAATAAAGCTAAAGCAGAATATATTACGAAATAGAACAGATCAATATAAAATTAATGTATGATACAAAATATTATTTAACATTTCTTAAGGTTAATTATACTGGCCTATAGAAACGGTTGATTTGTGATCAAGAATCCAATAAAGAAACCAACAAATAAAGGAGAACGGTCGCGCAACAATATGCCTAAAAAACCTCACCTATTACATCGCATACATATTCGTAACGAAAAAAGATATTAATAATCCAGGCTCCATTTTTAACGCGCCAACGGATGTCGCTTCTCGCATAAATCGTCGCGTTTCAAATATATTTCCTCCTACGAGTGACCCTCACAATTTTGGACGATCAGGTATGCGTGC
This sequence comes from Atta colombica, assembly GCF_001594045.1. Taxonomy (NCBI): domain Eukaryota; kingdom Metazoa; phylum Arthropoda; class Insecta; order Hymenoptera; family Formicidae; genus Atta; species Atta colombica. Next base: position 1,898,918 of record NW_017259437.1, read on the forward strand.
ACAGTAGCGGACCGGACATTTAAATAACTGAAGTTTACGATTACGATACATCCCGATCTTGCGAAACCTTCTGTTTGCCTGCGTATATTATTTGGCGGAATTTATTATCGTGATAAATCGCGCCGAAGCTCACTTTAATGTTACAAAATTTCTATATGCACAAGACAACATATACGAAAATATACACACATATAACAATATATTTCAATTCTAATTCGGTATTCCGACGTATAGGTTAATTTTTCATATTTTATTTTTTCCGTTATCAAAAGAAACCGTCGTGAGATGATTGGACCATCGATTGACATTTATAATCACCACGTGTTTGTGGTGATCTTCGTTTAAGGTGTCATATTGATTGAGAATCTTGCGAGGAGCTAACTTTCGGGATCGTGATACATTCATTTTCATCGCTATGCATCAGAGAAAGGAATAATTATCGCCGTTCGTACTATATTCGTTCATGCATTGATTATCCTGCAACAACGTCTGATTAACATGCAATTAAGATGAATCAAATGACAACGGGCATTTTGATGAATTTAAAAATCGCATCATCGAGCCAACAATTGATCACAATTCAGATCACATACGTATCGTCGTTCTCCACACTCATGGTAATCTTTACGAAAGAAAAGAATCCTTTTCAAGGTCCTTCAGTATCGCGTGTCTTCGTGCACTGCTTTCAACTGTGCGTGGCATATTTAACGTTCACCAACTGTGTCGGCATTTAGGTTTAGTCAGCAGAAATGAGTTCATCGCATGCATTTTCGACGTTACGTATCAAATTGCACGAAGATCCAAATATAATAATACATATGTTTCGTGTTACTAATTTTATGTTAAATCTAGTACCAAAGATATACAAAATAATGTGAACATTTAGAAAATATGAACTATTTATTTTATTTTTAATAAAAACTTAATTATTTATTTTTAATATACATACATGTACATTCTATCTTCGTTGAAATAGAATCACAATTAATATTGTTATCAAATGAAATATTTGAATAATTATCATGAAATGTCGTATTATTCTTTTCATAGAACGTATCTATACAGCACACTTTCTTTGGCAAAAATAAAAATTGGAACGTTAAATATAAGGGCAAAAGCTCCTAAGAAGTGAAAATCTGAATGAAACATAAAAAAAACGTCCTCTCACATAATAATTTTAATAATCCAACAGAATTATTTTCAAAATTCTTTTCTGTACTTAGTTAAATCTTTTAGATACTTTCTTTCCATATCTCATGAGTGTATCATTGAAAGTTATTGGAATTAATCAGCTATAATGTTTTTTAAAAGCATGAAATAAATATTTTATTTTTCCTATTTTTTGCGTTTAAAAATGATTTGACATGTTTCAACAACTTTCCATAAGATACTAAAATACTTGAAAATAAATAGTGAGCTTATTAATAGTGAGTCTCTTATTAATAAAATAAGCAGTATGTTTCTCAGATATCCGTTCTCAGATTATTTTGTCTATCCCCTGTATAGAAATGTAATCGATTCAAAAAATATTATAATATTAAAAAAATATAAAATGACAGATCTCATAATAATTCATATTCCCTAAAACATGTTAAATTTATCATTCAAAGTCAAGTTGAATTAGAGCTAATAGGGGAGAACTTAGATCCATTTTATTGATGAATCCTTAAAAAAGTAATCATTAGATGGAAATGCCATATATCCATCGAATAGAAATTCTGTCTTTAGAAATGCATTAGGACATCAAAGAGACCGATGTTCGAATTAGAGAACGCGTGGACTCAACAATGAGACGCGCTTGTCCTAATGTAAATCAGAATCATTAATGGGATATAATTCGTGGATTACCTTCATTGCGCTAAAAAAAGAGTGTTACCCTCGAGATCGAATACATTAATTGTCTATCACGCGCAGCGCAACTAACATGCATTTGCGCAACATGTCGAGAGGATTTCATTCTCGGTATATCTCTTTTTATCTCGCGTGTCGCGTAGATAAGGAGTTAATTGACGTTGATGAGCAGTGTATATAATTAACGACGTTACGGCGTGCGTAAATAGGAAATCGAAAGTGGAAGAGTAGCGGTTCGACGTCTCATTATAGACAGACCGACTGATACGTAAGCAAAAGTGTGATTTAAAATTTGAAAGATTTGATAAAATACACGTATCGATAATCGATGTTCTTGTTGTTTATTTCTTAACTGCAACATATAAGTTCAGTATGAAACATTTTGTTAATTTTAAAATAACATTTTAAAATAATTTTATGTTTTATGTTTTTCAAATACAGCATCTCTAAAAGACGTTCTAAAATAGACGTGTCTCTATGATATAAAAAAAACGTTCTATATATTCTAAGAATGAAGAATATGTCTATAGAATGAAGTGTGATGTTTAGGCATTTTTAGTCTATTCATGTAGCCTAATTCATATTGTATCCACGGTATAAAATTTATGTATTGTTAATTCTTAAAAGATAAAATAAAATAACAAAAAGCTTTAATCTCAAGGATGCATATATTTCTTTAGCCATAAAAAATACGTGTGTTCTGAGGAATTAATGAATGATGAAAGAAAAGCAAAAAATAAATAAACCACGGGCTCGTCCGGGATTTGAACCCGGGACCTCTCGCACCCGAAGCGAGAATCATACCCCTAGACCAACGAGCCGCTTCGAGAGGCTCCCTCGTTATAAATGCACTAGTGAAACCGCTACAATGTTATACTAAACTAATTAACGATCTTACAACATGATTGCATGAGATATATGTGATTAGCGTTCCACTTACCGCACAAGTCCAGTCACGCTCGTGTGCATTCGGATTTGCGTTTATCTTGCAAGAAACGGAAATAAACATTCTATATCTTCGGATGAAACACATTTACGAATTTAACCCAGAAATTTGATCAAAATAATTATCGTCAAGGATATTTTAACGGAAAAAAACTCTACAAAGAATATTCTCGAGTTTTTATTTTTTATAATACGATCTTTTCTCTATAATATGATCAACTTCGATTATTTAATATTTTATCTCACTGTTTGATACATATATTCAACAACGCTTAATAATGTATATTCAATTTTTCTAATTACTTTCTTTAAAATTTTTTTCTTGTAAATTTCAAATTGATAACGGCTATTTAATTTAATGACGCGATATTATAAGAAATAAATACTTCGTAGCTAGCATTACCGGCTGTGTCGGAGAAAATAGTAGAAATAGAAAATAGTAAATAGAAAATAAAAATATTTTGTGTAACCATGAATACGGAAATATCAAATAAATATTTAAGTCTTACTTAAAGTAAATATAAACATTACTTTAAATACGAAGCGTCACTACAGTCTGAATGTTAAGTTATTTAACTATGTTCAGTTGTTGAACTATTATACATATTGATTTAAATGAATTAATTTCAGAAATTAATTTATTTAAATGAATATATATAATAGTTCAACATCTTAATATTCAGACTGTAGTGACGCTTTGTATTTAAAGTAATATATCTAACATAAACAGTCTTTCAATCTTATTATTATAAATTATATTATTTATCTTTTTTATATTTACTACGCAAAACTGATTTTGAATAGTATTTTTCGTAGATTTATACTTTAAATATTTCTACTGAATTCATTTCAATTTTCTTCCAGCTCTGGTATCAGATTCTTTTAAGAAAACATATATACCTTCATGATCTTAAATTAAACATCTGGTTTTATTAATTAAAATTATTTTATATTTAATTATATTAATAAAAAAATTGTCTCATACAATAAAAATTATGTTTTAGAAATTTTAGTTTTTATTATATATCTATCTATATCTATATTTAATGCATAAAGAATTGTACCCCCTTCTTCTGCTCTCGAATTATCTTTTTTTTTTTTAATGTACGTGTATATATCATTCATTATGGTAATTCTTTTCACAACATACAAGTAACGCCAAACCTCACCGCTTTTATTTCATTTCCGTCCATTTTCCTTCTTTTTCAATCTACACAAGCACAAATGATGTAATGGAGCAATGAAATAAAATTATTGAAGAAACTGTATCATTTAGGGCTATGAAATGGATATAAAACACGCGCAATTGATCGGGATAACGAGAAGAAACGGGTGGTGAGAACAGCGCCGAGGCTCGTGGCTCCATCTGTAGCCGAGGAAGTAGATTCGTGTTGCGTGCTATTCCCCTCCGACCTCTGCGCATCATTTCATCGTGGAATAACCGGCGTGTTTTAAGGAATGCATGTGGCCTACAACAAAGTTGAGAAAAGGTCACGAAGCGTGGGTTGCGCAATTACTTTTCATCGCGCGAGCGTAATTGCGGGACCCATGTTCGCGCAAGAAAAAAAGAAAAAGGAAGAAAAGAAAGAGGGAAGTGGGAAATATTCTTTATGTACCTGTTTCGTCCGAGTCTTACTTTAAACGCAAAGGGCTTTGTAAGATAAATTCTCAGCCGCAGGCTAGAAGACTAACTTCTTGGGAACAGTGCCAAAAGAGAAGCGGGGAACAAAACAATAATGAAATCCTTTGCTGAAACCCGATACTCTATTCTATTATAATAATCAAAGCCATCCAATGACACGCTACGTTTACCGAAAAATCAAATTTTTCTTTCAGATAAAAAAGGAGGAATTAAAAAGAAATTCTATTTAAAGAGAAAGGGTTCAATAAATATATATACCATATGTTTGTAAAAAAATCCTTTTTCTGGAAAAAGCATTCAAAATAAACGCAAGCTGCTCAGAAAAGATATTTTAAATATCGTTTTAAGAGGGTGATTTGCTTTTATACAATTATACAATATTCAATACTTTCTACAATTAAGAGTTCTTTGATTTGCAAAAGTATTATAAACAATTTGATTCTTGCGTCTCTCATTGGAAAAATTTGCAAACTAAATTTAATTTTCATTAATAAAATAATACGAAAAAATGCACAATATTTCTTGAAGTTTTAAGAAATTTATTTAATCTTTAATTAATATAAAAAATTTTTCATCAAGTATCAATATTAATTAATAATATACAGAGTGTCATCATTACAATATCATTTCCATCATTTTATCCTGACACCTCTTTCACATAGTAATAATAAATAATCCTTTTCTTAAATACGTTATTTGAGTTTTTTATATTTAACAAATATAACAAAATTATTATAATTATTATGTGGAAATATTTAGTGTCCTGTAGATTTTTTTTAGTTATTTGAGCTTATGAGAATATCCAATAACAATGCGGACATAACAAAATTATTAATTATTAAAAAATATTTGATGTTCTGTAGATTTTCTATTTCTACACAAAGACTGAAAGTCTTGAGTTATGAAAACATAAAAAAAACTCAATAGGATTTGTAGGGCAATGTACTTCAGAGTGCCGGTTCAGATTCTAGCGGGAAAAAAGGATACATTAAAGAAAAAGTGGTAAATCCATTCAATCCCGTTTAAAAATATGTCTATCGTGCGGTTCTTTTAGTCCTCTAGCTTCTTTTATGTCCTCTTGACCATATTTCTTGACATATACAGACTTCGAGTGATTCAAATTTATTATTGTTTCGTACTCAGATTTGATTTATTATAGCATAATAGTGAAGTGAAGTAATAAAAATTCGATACATTACTATTATTTTAAATGCAGATAATTTTGTCATTGGATAAATTCGCGTCTTTATTCGACGATGGGGAAATTTTTAAGCAAGAGCAAATTTTAATTTTACACGATCGAAATATCGCTCGATAGACACGCCGAAGGAAAGTGGCACGATTTATGTGCACGCACGAGGAAAAATCTCGACAAACGAGCAAGCGAACGAGCGTGATCGCTCGTTACAAGCACTGAATTTAATCGGCCATCAAGCACGAGCCGAGATCGCCATGCCGTCACGGTCGTCCCTCCAAGGACGTGTCTCGAGAGTCATCTCGTTTCACGGATATGTATATAAGTGCGTGATTTACTTGCTCTGGTCGAATCGTAGAACGGAGTAATACCGCGCCGTGTGTAATGCAATCGTTTCGACGCACAGCACCGAGAATCGACGTCTCGCATTAAATGTCACATTCTAAATAGCAAACCATTACGTAAAGCAAACTGCCGTAAATCCTTCCCTTGATACAGAAGCGTACGTATCGTCGTCATCGCCGTCGTGGTCGCAGCCATGGGACTTTCCCACGTTATAAACTTGCTCCGAAGAAAGTCACGAAAATGACCCTAATTCACCGACATTAGACAGAGAAAAAAAAGAAGGCGACGAAAACGAAAGTAGATCTTTTTTTTTCTTAGGGACTAACCACATAATAACGGATATCAAAAATTTAGGATATTTAATTGATGTCTCTTTTTTTGTTCATCATAAACTTTGGTTAATTTCGAGAAAAAAAAGATTAATGAGTCCCAGATCTTCCTACTACAAAAAGAACCAATTAACTCTAACGACGGTTACAAAACGCGTGTAGCTGTAATAAAGTAATTTGTAGCAGTTGTTCTTGTGTAGTGATTATATTGCTATCTACACACACACACACACACACACACACACACACACACACACACACACACACACACACACACAAATTTATTTTTAAAACATTACAAATCCGTTTCATAAATAACAATTTTTTGCATTGTGCTTTTATATTTTCTAATTTTAATCGCTATTTTCAACTGAAACATGATGATAGAGTATAAAAAAGTCTCTCTCAGAAGGAATGAATAAAAAAGTGTGGCTTGTCAATATCGCAAACTTTGAGAACCCACAAATGATTATACATGTAGATATATTGAAAAGAATAGGAGGTGACATGAGGAAAGGAGTAGGAAAAGACGAGAAGAGAGGGTACCAAGCGAAGCCCCTCCCTCATCAACCCCCACCATGAACTGGAGAAGGATTATCCGGTCCCTCCAGCAGAATCCCCACCAAGTGGTCTGACAGGACCCACAACCCACCTGTACCACTCGGCTAGACTGTGCATGCTTCTCCGCTGATCTGACGCACAGTATGCCTATAAGGCCCATTCGAGATATACTTACAAGAGCGCACGAGCGAGCTGCGCAGCAAACGAGCGAGCGAGCGAGCGAGCGAGTGGAGAACCGATCCGGCAGTCGAAGTGGGACCACGGAAAATAAACGTACAGAAGTGGGGGTCGATTCAAGAATCGATGTGGACACCCTCGCCTACCAAAGTCATTCACCTAACGGTCATCGGCGCGTCAAGAGTCTTCATCTTCTTCCGTTATCCGGTCTTGCCAATCGCAAAGACTCACGTTCGCCATCAGTCGGTTTGCAACCTGTTATGCGTGAAAGAAGTTTTAAGTAGAGTGACGGAGTTTAAATAGAAGATACATAGACATTTCATCTGATTTCATCAATCCAAAGTTCCGGAACTGCCCGCAAAAATAGAGTAGTGACTTCTCAACAAACAAACAATTTCGAACAGTGCTTAATAGAGTTGTCAAGTTGTTAATTATGAGAGACTCTTTTCCAAAAGTGTTCTCGTTTTAGTGAGAATGTAGTTGTGTGACTGATCCTGCGTTTTTGTGTCATTTTGCTTCTTGTTCCTGTGAACGCCTGAGGACAATGGACAAAATCTTACTAAAATGGAGAAGTGTATCAGGAGACAATTCCTCGAGAAATAATTGTGATACAATGGAATGTTCTATCTGAAATCACTGCCGAATAATGGTCATATCTGCACAACGTTAATCCATTATAATAATAAAAGTACGTAATATTTTGTGATAATCTAATTGTTTGAAAGTTAAATTCAGGATTTGTGCGCAAGAAACAATATTGCCTATCGAACGCGACATCTCATTATTCTTGATATTATTTTTCAGAAACATCAGTCTAATAATGTGTCAAAAAATTATGTATATACAAAATGATTTAGAAGACATTTATTTGAAGCCACGTAACATAGAGACCGCGATATGTCATTCAGCGATTCAGCTTGTTGTTAGCATAAAATATATCCACACGGAAAGAATAATTTTGTTGAAAGATCTAAAATTTTGTTGATCAAATCTGAAAATAATTTTGTTGAACTATCAAAATAATTATAGAAATTAGAAAATGATCAGTGCTGCAAAAAATATTGATATTCTAGCAAGATATTCTAGTTTGAATTTCTAACAGATTTTGATGGTGTAACACAATTCTTTTCAGATCCGTATATAATCCAGCAAAATTTTAAATCTTTCAACAAAATCAATTTTTCCGTGCAGTTAACTTTCAACGCGCGTTATCATATGTTGAGTGCAATAACTAATTTACTAGATATGCTTGCGCTCGGTAATCGTATTTGATGCAGTCTTAATGATATTGAACCGTGTAATTCTGCGTCATGCCTCGGAAACGACAGTGTGATCGAGCACGCGAGAGCGATGAGAATCCGCCAGGCAATCGGTTCGTCGCGGATTAGGCACTGCGATGAGTTTTCGGTCGCGGCTCGTCAGTCCTGATGAACGCGCGTACGTTGCCCGTTCGTCTTCGTAAACCGTGGAATTTATTCGCGGCATCGCGCCGCGACGAATCGTCCGTGCGTTCGATCGAGGGCCGATTACGACAATAGAATCGGAAATAGCGCCGCGGTGCATTGCGTCGCGCGCAATGCGAAGGCCGAACGCCGGCAGAACGCCGCGCTGCGGAACGCCGTTTCGTTTCGAAAGAACGGAAGTCACTCTTTGCAAACTAGAGTCATCGCCGAGATGAGGTTGCACGATGCCGGAATCGCTTCCCCGCAGGACGATCGATAAATGCTCATCTAGATAATTTGCGTGAATAGATGAGCGAGTGATTTAAACGATAGCATCAAGAGATAGCGAGAAGAATCGCCGTCGGCCGGCGGGACGTTTTGTGTGCGGGTCCAATGCAATTCTATCGAGATAAGTTTTTTCGCGAAAAATAAAAAAGAAAGTAACTTTTGCTAACAACAAGAACCCTATACATCGTATGTTTTTTACTGTTTCAACCTTAACTAAAGTAACTCATAAAAATAGAGTTAGAAAAGAACCCTTCGAATATATTTCCCTTTTTTCTCATAAAAAAACCTTTATGTCTTGGAACAGAATGCATAAAATGGCAAAACTTTTCACTAACGAGAAAGAGTGAAGCGAATATTTTTTTGTCGGCTTAAAAAAAATGCGATAAAAAATACATCAGAATACCCGTTTTTCTTCTTTTTAGCAAGAAGAACTCGTGCTTTCTCCTAAAAAAATAAATATAAGGACATTTATCTTAGATTCGTAAGAATTAAAAGCAATTAAAATATTGTAATGGCAAAGCAAAATTCTTTTCTAAAGCGTTTGTGTACTTTAGCAAAATTCTTTTCCAAAAGCGTTTGTGTTTTAACCTTTCCTTTTTACATGTAGCATCATAAAAAATCACAACTCAAAAAATTTCAAATTAGTGTGAAAGTCACGCATTTCCGATTATTTATAATGCTGTTATTTATTTATTAAGTTAACAGAAAAAAAAATCTTTTCTCTATATAGAAAGATATACTTAATTTATAGAATTTATTGAATTCATCTTTTCACTTTATCTAAACGAAGTGAATGAAATTTAAGTATCGACATTATTGAAAAGACAATATTTTTTCCTTTATCACATGTTTTTCGTCTCTTTCGAATAATTGCGTCATATCTCTGGAATTTCTGGAAATTGTGTAGTCTACTTCTGTCTTCCGTAATTCTGAAGTATCGACTCTACTACGAGATGCAGAGCATATAGACTGGCTGATTACAGTTTTATTTCTTTTATGGTACGTACATTCTTATGCGACTCTGTTGTCACATGTTTCGGAATTACGATCATTTAATAATTATTGTGATCATAAAATTCTTTTTACTCGATTTGTTAAGATTCACTGCGCTTCGATGTTTAGCGAAAACATAAAATTATCTTGCATAATAATGTAATGTTATTTCTATTTAAGTAGTTTTTCTCTCTCGTTATTGCGTGCCTTCCCTTTAACAAGGGAACATACAATTCAATTAAATTACGATTTCGATTAAATTTAGATTAAATTTAATACTGTGCGCCTAAAAAAATCTCATATCAAACTTAAAAGTAAACTCTACTCTACGAGAAAGATCTATAAGAAAGATCTTTTTTTATGATAAAATAGTGAATGATCGAGAAAATCAATATAGAAAAGAAGAACAAACAGTGTGATTCGCAGAAATTATGACGAACGATCGCTTTATAAGCACCTTGACAGATGTTCACCTCGCAGCCATCATCAATGATCATCGGGCAGAGACTTTGCGCGGGTGTACGTTATGATTCTCACGGCTCGCCTGGGCCTGTTTGGCAGGCCAACAATTGCACGCGGTCCACAAGGTCAAGCCTCGTGGCGGTCTCCGACGATCTTGGCGATGATCGTTGCCGCCGAGATCCGCTGGTAGTGATAATCTGTACCAAGTCTTGTCGTTGTATGTCGAGAGCACCTTTACATCCGCAAAAGCGGACCGCCATCGTCGTTCGACACAAATCGAAGCTATCCGGTTGGTTTACATTACATACAGACCTCTGGTTCGCATTCTCGTGTCCGGGTGTTGTGATTGCAGCGTCTCATTATGATTAGCGTAAAAAAGATAAGAGTCAAACTCTCTCGTTGCCACAAGGAAACATAAGATTGTCGGAAAATTGAAAAGAAGAAGACACACAATAATAGCTCGCAATCTTTAATACTGCGTCCAAAGTCGCGCGGGCTATTACGATTACAGAGCCGTGAATCAGCTATTTACATGCGCCGACCACGTCGGCCGGAGATCGGCATAACAAGTGCGCGGCGACCACTTATCGTCGCCGGACGTAATTGTAAAATTCCCGATTACGCCGAATAATTCTCGCGAAGTAAGATAGATAGATACTAGATAGCTTTTATTAATCGCTGGGTAAAACCAGAACGTCGTCCATAGGTACCGCGAATAAAAGGACATTCCTGTCTTCTTGTCTATTTTTATCGATTCTTTAACCTTCAAGATTTTTATCCTCAATATTTCTGTAAAAATTATTTAGTTCTACATAAATGTACTTGATAAACTATGCTATACGTTAGCTTAAAAATTATTTTCAAATTATGTCGTATTTAGGAATATTATAAATAAATAATATAGAATAACAAATAATTTTATAAAATAAAGTATTTAAAAAAAACACATACAGAAAAAACAGTTTTGTTGAAGTATCTAAAAAAATTAGATACAAAGAAAAATTAGATACATATATAAAAATAACTTTGTTGAACCACCAAAATAGTTATTTAGAATTCTTAAATATTAATGATAATGCTGCAAACAGTTTTAAAATTAGCTTAAACAATCAACTTGAATGTCCTACATGAACATTTTAATGAATCAAATATGAATCAAAATTATTTTCAAAATTATTTTATCTACATTAACTTTAAATATTTGAGCAAACTGTTCTTTCTATACAAAAATGTACAATTTATTGATTATTTATAGTTTATAATCTAATATTTTTTAATTTTCTTCTAATTTTAATCTAATATTTTTAATAATATATATAATTATGTATGTTTCATGATTTCTTTCATTATTACGCGGAATCTAATCCATTAACCCAATTTGATTTTATCTGACTACATTGTGTTGTGTTTCTGTTGCGACATCTCGGCACGACAACAATATCATTTAAACATCGCAATTGCATCGGCATGGAACACATTGCCATGCATAGAAATCATCAAGTGAGACTTACCTGTTACCGGATGCACACCTCTAATCAACGCAGGTTGCCATTGATCAGATGCCGTTGGATCATATCTGTTCATCAAAGGAATATCATGCAGCCTTTATCTGTGAAAAATTCAAGCAATTAGACTTACAAAATAAGAACTCTTGAAGTTGTCGCTAATGAAATTATACCGAATAATTTGACTACGGTTGAGAGACGCTCGGCGACGTCGCTCGGTTTTGTCGGTCGTCGAGCGCCATCGAGCAAGCCGCGATACCGCCGATTTTTCGACGACGTTAGAAAAATATCATAAATTGTGATGACAGAACGATCACGTAAGAAGAGATATCTACGCCCTGAACGTGACTCGAAATAATAAAGAATAAATTATCAGGCGAGAAACGGATTTCACATCAAACAGATCGACCACCGTGAAATATTCCCGCGACGGTGATTGTTGCGTGATTGGCGCGATAGGAAGTTATGAATGCATCAAAGTGAGATAAAAAAAATATAAAACTATAAAAAAAACAAACACAGAATTGCAAGCGTGAACCGCGTAGGTATGCTGCAGCAGAAACGACAGCATCCGTAAATGATAAGTGTCAACGACTGTTGGGTGTAGGTCAGGAGAGATTCCGTTGATCAAACAACGTAAATGTCTTTTCCATTAGTTGAAATTTACTTTCCCATTTAGCGACAGTCCGTCACGTATGAAAGTCGTTAGAGGTTGTGCCCTGAGACCGCAGTAAACATTTGGGTCATCATTATTGTCCCATATTTTCATGATCGTTAAACATTTTGATAGAAAAATGTCCAAAGAATGTAGGAAACATATTGCAAACGGTCGAACGAGAAGAGATCAGGAAAACGATACATAATAAAAAGAGGAGACATATGAAGAAATGTTATGATAGGAGGCCAGTCCCGTCTGTTTCCGATCGCGGTATCGTTCCGCTGGCCTACACAAATGAACGTTGTGCAAGGGATCATAGCGTGAAATAAGAGCGACGAGGTGTGAAAACGAGACCGCGGAGCCACGGTCCGTTTTCTGGACGATCGACCAAAGAAGGCGAAAGGAGTTGGCGAGGAACTCGATAGGAACGGGCACGAGAGAGAAGGAGAGATAGAGACAGACGAGAAAGAAAAAAAGCAAGCGCGCAAGAGTTTTCCGCTCGTTGAACGTAACACACACCGCTTTGCCACGATCCAGCGATTCGCGCTCGCGCTGCACTGCAAAGCGGCGCGCTTATGCAACGCGCTTCTTCTCTTACTCAATCGTGCGCTCGATCGGTGTAGGCGAACGATAAAGATTGCATCGTCGACTTGTCAAAGATACCGCGCGTCCGATCTACTTTTCGTTTCCGTCGTGTAGGAAACGACTCATTAGAAGAAGCATCGCACGATTGTAGCAAATAGTTTAGTATACCTAATAGTCCGTTAGTTTCTAATATTTCCCAACAACTTTTTTTCACAAATCGTAGAATCATTCGGAAAATATACGAGAATGTAACATCAAGGACTAAGTGAAAAACTAAATAAATTATTTAAACATAGGGCAAAGATACTTGAAAACATTTTCGCCGCAAGTTTTGCCTTTGTCATCTTAATACTGTTTTTTAATAGACAATTCACAAAGACAATACATCTAATGAATAGAATTAATTTAGATATCGTTGTATACAATTATCTTGTTTACAATTGATAATTTTGATTATGTATGTATATACCTGTATATATTTTTTTTTTCTTTATTATCAATGAAAATGTTCTCTTCTAACCGTTCTCTTTTACTAACTTCTATATTTGAAAAATCTAAAAAATAGAACAATACATAATATGTTAGAAAAATTGTGTGTACAACTTATGTCAATATCAATTGGATTTTTCTACCTGTGAGTCAATGCTAAGAGAAAAAATAAATTGAAGGGCTTAGTGTAACAGTGGGTTAACCTACATTTTCTAACATAAAAATGTGTGTTAAGTCTACATTGGAAAGCATAGGCAAAAGGAACGAGAAAGGAATAATATTACTATACGGTTTCTGATATATCTGTTCCCTGTTCTCCTATTGCTTTTCAATTGTGCTGATATCCAGTTTCCTATCTCACTTTAACTTTAGAGTTTATTTTCTCTATTTTTAATGTAATGAAATGTAGGTTAACTCATTGTTGCAGTAAGTCTTTAAATTATTATATAAAATGGTATTACAAACATTTAAATTATACTGAACAACGAGATTTCTGTCTGGACAGGAGGATGTCTTTAACATCAAAAATGTTTTTCTGATTTAATTGTCGAAGTAGTGTCTTCACATTCCAATGCAAAATAATTTATTTGTACACAGCCAATTTGTCAATGCACTCAGAAATCGATTATAATCCTATTGCAGATGAACCAACAGTGCAAGGTGTGTGGCGAACCAGCGGCTGGCTTCCACTTCGGTGCATTCACCTGCGAGGGTTGCAAGGTGAGTCTTACTATTTAATTTTTCTCTTTCTCTCTGTCTTTCTTTTTTCTCTTTTACATAATTACGCAGCGCAAGAGTAAAAGAGTAAATTCAAAACCAATCAACATGCGATTATATAACGCGAATTTTTTGGTCTATTTAAATTTAAATTCACATCACTACAGATCATATCTCGACAGTAAAATATACTTTTAAAATATACTTTTTATCTAAAATTTATTTTTTATATAAATATTTAATACTTACATTACATAATTATAATATCATTAAAAATTGTTTTAATTAAAAAGTATTATGCCAGAGTTTTTCAACCGATGTATCACGACTCACTGATACATCACAGAAAATCTCCAAAGTGTACCGTAAAAATTTTAGAAAAGATTAAAAAAGTAAAAAAATTTAGAAATAAAAAAAAAGTAAGGCGCGAAATAAAAATTATGAAAATTTTGGAAATTATTGTACTTAAATTATGTTATTAAATTATAGTGTTTACGATATCTAATAAAAGATATATCACTATTTTTACTTCGATAAATTTAGCTCGTCATTTAATGTGTTAATTGAGAAAAATTGAAAAACGCTGGTATATGCAAATTGAGTGAAACATAAATGATAAGATCGAATCCGAACTTGTATCTTGTACTTTGCGTCGTATGCTCGAGATATCCATAAAGAGAGACCCGCGTTCCAGAGAATCACTCTACCGAGAGGCAATGGACGTAAAGGAAATCAGTCTCACCGTCGAAAAAGCGAGTCCACGATCGAGAGGAAAGAACCTCGTTCCTGATCTGTCGCTCTAATAGCCGAGTTTTCCTCACTGATTTATTTACGCTCTTTCTCGGTCGCTGCGATGGAGAACTGCGCTGCCAGGGCGACGATCTTTCCCGCGGTTTCGCAAAAGCCCACAAGCCGGCAACGAACGATCGCTTTCACGAAACGCTCCGTGGCCGAGGTTAAACGTTCGGCCAGGCATGCGTGTCAACCTGATCCGAGATGGTCCGAAAGCAACGAATGTACGTGCGTGTGATTCAGTTAAAACGCAACAAACTGATCTCTGCGTCGCATCAGCGATGAAAAAGTCGCTCGCTCGAAGCGTGAAGTGCTCGAGGAACGAGCTGAAGCGAGAAAAACATTGACGACGGGGGAGGATCGCGGGTCGCGCGGAGGAGGGAGAGCTGACATGCTACGATGGGCCTGAAAACGAAAATAACGAAACGAAACAATGTCGTGCTGACGTAACCGTGAACTAGGGCGGAAACAATTGTGGCGGACAAGTGCGAAGCGCCGGAAACGGCGTCTCGAGGCGGCCCAGCAATCAGAACGAAAAAGGGGGACTTCTCGCGTGCGCCTAGAGTCTTGCTCTCTTTTCCTGTTGAATAATTAGCTCTTAATTAAACTCTTAAATGTGGAATTACAAACATCGTAGCTGAACGCTCACTATGAAAGGCAAAAGAGGCAGGATTAAGGGAGAAATAAAGAGACAAATTTATTTCGAATAATTATTAACTTCCGCTCGTTAGCATCACAGCCGTCGACCATTGGTCGATAACTATCTCTAAATCCATTCGAATTTATAAGTGTACGGCGAGATACCACTCTAATTTTCAAAATTCTTTGTTTTTTTTCTATTTCGTGAGCATACTAAATGAGTTTCCCCAAAGACCCAATAATTGTCCAAACGTAGTAATACGAAACGAGCATAGCGTGGCTTCCAAGTAGGACCGTTTGCATAACTTCAGCGTGCGCGACGAACGAAGGGGACGTACAGCCGGGGTCCGGGGAAAGGGGAACAGATAATAACGGTAGCATTTTCTCAATTGTGTCATCGCTTCTGAAGCGTCGCGCGTTCCTTTTCTTTCTCGCGTAAGCGTCGCCCCCGGCAAGAAGGTGGAGGACAAACGACGACGACATCGACGGCGAAAATAAGTGGAACGCGATGCCGGCCCATAGGTCTCGGCAATGCGCGCATCGGGACCACCAGGCCGCAGGAAGAGCTCGTTTCCAGGACAAACGAACCAGAAACGATTAATAATATGCCGTGCGTACAGGCAGAAAAAGCGAAAGTGGACAACGCGGCCGCATTCGTCCCTTTAAACGCCGATTCGCGATGTGACAGTCTGCTATGCACCGAGCGACATATAAACCACGACGATTGGGAAATTCTAGCCATCAATCCAAGCGAGGCGAGCCGAAACTGTAGTCTCGCAACGATCTGACTATAAAAAGTAATAGTTGGCAACGATAGCGATACATTTTAAACCGTTTAACATCTTGCACAAAATTAATATATAATATTATTATATATATTTCTTAGAATAGAGAGAGAGAGAGAGAGAGAGAGAGAGAGAGAGAGAGAGAGAGAGAGAGAGAGTATTCTATAAAATATTTTCTCCGTGTGAAACGCAATTTGGCAATTTATTGTTTTGTTATCAGAAAGGACCTATCTTAGAATTAAATTAAGACTACGTTCATTATATACTACTACTATCATGAGATATATAGATTGTGTCTATGCAAAAAGAGAGAAACAGAGAGAAAGAAACATAAACGAGTGGGGATCGTTGTTCCCCATCTCCGGTACGAAAGCAACGAGCGTAATGTCGGAATCACGTGGAATTGCACCATTTGGGCAATTAGCACGAGAACAGCAGGCCGCACGCGCCCCGACCATCGACCCCGCCACACCTCTCCTCTCCCGCTCGTGCGCCATGAATGAGACAACGAGAGTGTACGGTTACACGCTAACGACTCCGGCGTTGTACTTGTTACAAGTGTTACAATGCCGTTTGTTGCAGTGTCGCGCCGATAGTTTCCACAAGTCTTTCGTCTCTCTTCGCCGTTCTCGCTGGAACGTGGCTTGCATGATGATTCCAAGATACCGTTGACGACGAATCGATGATGAATCCATATAGCATGATTTTATTTTTTATTCATATTATTTTAAACAGAAGCATCGCATACTCCTAGGAAACAGAAAAATTGGTTTTTGCTGAAATGTCTAAAAATTTTGGTAAATACAGATCTGAAAATAATTTTGTTGGCTCATTGAAATAATTATATAGGAAACTCAAGCATGATGAGAGCAATAAGTTTTGCATTAACATTTTAACAATTTACTATAGTTTAATTGTCATCATTTTGAACCCAACAAAATTATTTTCAAATTTAACTAAATTTTTAAATATTTTAACAAAACTATTTTTTCACAACAATTGTTTTTTTACAACAAAAATTATTCCTAGAATTACAAATTGAAATTGTAAAAAATGCGTTGCATATTTCAAGTTTTATTTTCGTTCCGAAGAACTTAAAGTTTTGAAATTTAGTAATGTTGTAAAAAAAATATCCTCGCAAAAAATACGACATACATTTTCATTTCTTTTTCTGAAACAATAAATATGCTATTCTTTATTTCCTGCATTTGATATTTTACAAATAAAATTAAATTTTTACTTTTTGTATATAATTGAATGTTTTATTAAAAAATGATTTATTTACGCGTCTTCTAATGTAATTATATATCATATTTTCTTTTATATTTTATATCACTGCATCAACTTGATATATTAATTTATTATTATTCATTTTTAAAGCGCGCAAACTAACGCATTTCGTATACATTAATGCTAATTAGCTCGACTATGATTCTTATTGTTGCAGTCTTTCTTCGGGCGCTCCTACAACAACTTGAACAGCATCGCCGACTGCAAGAATGATGGCAAGTGCGTGATAAATAAGAAGAATCGTACCGCATGTAAATCTTGTCGCTTAAGGAAATGCATCTTCGTCGGCATGTCTAAATCTGGTTCGCGATACGGTCGCAGGTCAAACTGGTTCAAAATCCACTGTCTATTACAGCAGCAACAGCAACAAGAACAACAACAACAGCTAGAGCAACATCAGATGCAACAGCAGCAGCCACTGCAACAGCGTCAGCAACATCAGCAGCAACACTATCAACCAGCTATTCTCATGTCGCATCAACTATCGCAACAGCAACGTAATCCAACAAGTTCGCCTATCCATGGTATTCATGGTAATCAGTGTAGGGACGAAACCTTGATGATGAACGCGGACGATTACAAAAACTCCAACTCACCTAACATAAGTTCACCCGAGTCCCACAATAGCGACAGCTCTGTCGATGTTTCTGAAAGGAGAGCGGCCTTCGCCGGACATCCCGGTATCCGACCGCTTCCGCATTTGCCACCAGTTGATTTGTCTGCTCTGAGTCTGCCATTAGGCTTTCCTCTCAGCGGTATGTCTCTTTTGCCGTCGCCTTTCATACCACCACCTAGCATCGCCATATTTCCACCCTACGCTCACGTATATGCGTCACACAACACACCACATCATCTCATGGCGAATCATCCGTCCAGTATGCCACAACGTTCGCCAGTGACTACGAGTGATGAAAACGACGAACCCACAACTGCCACGACGTCGACCGTGACCACGACCACAGCTACGACGACCGCGTTAAGAATCTCAACGTCGTTAGCCTATAACAAAGACAACTCCTACGAAAAAAATAACAATAACGACCGATTCTGCTTAGATATGGTCCTAAAGAGCGAGCAAACGTCGGAAAGACCGCGGAAGAGAATGCTTTCCGAAGATAACTCAACCGAGTGCAGCCCGGAACGGGAAGTCACTTGCTCACCACCGCAAGATAATCCGATGGATCTTTCCATGAAAACCGTCGCGACACCCGATCGTTTACAAAAGGAAATAGACGATGAAATAGACAATGCCAGTGATGCAGAAAATTCAGCTGCGAAGAAACCGATCGATTTAACGACAAGATCTTAAGATCTGATTATAATTTGATAAAATGAGGTGAATCGAGATGAAACAAGGATATTCTTCTTTCTTCTTTAATGGACATCTGTTCCTATTGGAACAAAGTGCTTTATTTAAATTTACTCACCTATAGTTGTTCGTCAATTTTATTTTATTTCAAAACCGGGAATATGTTTTGTGTAATAATAACTTCACACGGAGAATGCAAGAGAGAGAAAAATATTTTTATCTCGTTATTCTCTGGTTACAAGATCCCATGTTCACGAATAGCTTCCTCGGTTACGTGATTGTCCTGTCGTCCATATGCACAGGATTGCTATGGATTAACTTTCGAAAATTCGTATCGTTTGACATTAGATATGTCACAAAGCCAAATGTTTTCCACGGCTTATCTCTAGCTTTATTTAATCAAGCGCGATCATTGTTGAGCAATAACAAAAATTACATTTCGTTCAATAAATGCGAACTCGAAAAATGATTTGTTTATGTCGATTAGATTTTTAAATAGCAAAATAAAATAGTTTATTACATTAATGAGACACTTGCGTTGGTATGCATATTTTATCATTGTTAGCGAAAGAGAACGAATTTCATATTAATTCTATATGTATTCGAATTAGCATTCAAAATGCGAACTAAGGAAAAACAGTCTTGAAGAATAGCACTGCTTCTTCCAGTTCAATAGAAAAACCTTATTTCTTTTTTTTATTCTTATTCTCTCTCCCTCTCTCTCTCTCTCTCCCTCTCTCTCTCTCTCTCTCTCTCTCTCTCGTACAATTTTCTTCTATGTAAGAATTATATGCCAGAATACTTCTTTATTCAGCATTTAAAATTTTTATGTGCAAATTGAAAGCTTTAATATTCATTATTGTATAATTTTTCTGGTAACTTCCTAAGTTAATTCTAACAATTATTTCTAACATATGTCGTACTTTGATAATGTAGTATTGAAATAAAAGTGGAGTTGAAAGTAATGGAAAAATTTTGATTAAAAAATGATCATTAGAAATTGGAAAATAAGTTGACATACACAAATCATATATACATATATTTATTATATACATAGCATACATAAGTATACGATTAGTTGTACATATATCTCGTGATTTAGAAAAATTAATAAAATATATTCGATTATATTTTATCATTGGAATATGTTTATAGATAAACGAAATTCTTCATAAAAAGCTCATAAATAATAGAGCTAATAAAAAAAGTTAATGATGGACAGATTTTATTACTTTTCCATTAATTATTGCTTGTGCAAATTTTTAATTTCTAAAGTATCTGACACGTGTGAGAACATAAAACATTATTTTAATTGTTGTTTCATTGTTTAATGAAATAAATTCTTCAAAAAGTGTAATTACATTTAATTAAAAAATTAACAAAATTTAAAAAATCATCATAATTTTAAAAAAGCCTATTATATTATTCTATAAAAAAAAATGTTTTAATATAAGGATAATTTTCTAAAATTTTCATGTTAATGTCAAACCAAAATTGATTGATTACATGAAACACACTATATTTGTATTTACTTTATAATTGTATTTTTTTTTATTTTAAATATTATATCACAAAACATGTATAAAATATTTAACTGTTATACATTCTAATATTAAATCAGTATATATCCGCGAGCAAAGTCATTGAAAAGATGAAATCTGTTTATTGATGGTAGTCAAAGTGAAAAGATAGTTGTACAAGAAATTTTAAAAAATTGTACGCTTGTTATAATAATATTAAATATAATATAATTTCAGAAAATTGTTATAAAATTTTTGCATAATCTAAATGAAATTATGTTGATTATGACAGCGAGCCATATTGAAGAATTTTACTTTTAAATTAAAATACAAAAATTGTTGATTTCATGAAGAAATAAAACTTGACAACAAAATTTTAAAAAATTTTTTAAATTCTCAAGTGAGATATTAAAATTAGAATAAGTATTCAAAGGAAACAGATTGTTTTTCAATAGATTTACTTTTTAACAAAATCTCAAATATATATTAATATCCAAAATATAGTGAAAATAAAAAAGTAAAAAGATAATTTTTTTAAATCATGATAAATTTTTTACTTTATTATCTTATAATCATATCAATTTAGTTCACATAAAATATATATGAAGGAAATTACGCCACGAACTCAATGATATACAAAAATGTAGAAAATTATGAAAGCTTTACAAAAACAAAATGCAATAAACTCTAGGATACTAGTAAAATTAATAATTAGTATATCTAAATGCCTTTTAAATATTATAAAAGGTTAATAAATTCATATTTATATATATATATAT
>NW_017259437.1:1920385-1930855 GCF_001594045.1 Atta colombica
ATATATATATATTAATATACGTGTACGTTTAGATGGGCATGTGTGTGTGTATACGTATTTTTCATGAAATTGTATGTGATAGAAATGTTAGATCTTGCACATATGTTAAATTCGAAAGGTACAAATTTAAAATAGCTCACTTTTCACTCTATGCATGGTCACGGGGTTACATAAATGTGAAGTATTAGGATAACAAAAGTGATAAAGATAGAAAAGCGAAGTAAGATGTAACAATAATGAGCACTGATGGCGGCATTAGTCATTAGTATTAGATATAATGGCCATAATATTGTCATGGTTTTTCACAACGTTGGCCATAAACATGTAGCGAACTTTAATGACGTTTAATGGGATTTTCGTCTATGTTAGTAATATTATAAAAAATTAGGAAATTGATCACGTATACACAGCAATACTTTTAAATATATATTTCTAAGTCTTATTGCAAATAAACAATGCAGACGAATAAATATAAATAAATCTAAAAAGGGCGCTTCGTGTAGCTGTACATGCTACGTTTGCAAAATCCAGTTTTAAATAAAAAAAATGTACATATAATATCAATTGTAAATATAATGTTGTAATTTTCTGTATTTTATATTTTATTTTATATATTATACATATGTATATTTTATTTTATTCTATATTTTATTATATTCTCAATATGAAAGCTCTTCATTCTCTAAAATACTGGAAAATTCCGTAAATAGATTTTTCACGCTCTTAATTCTAGAAAACCTATTCTACAAGGATAGCACGTAAAATTCCAATATATAACTATATTTATATAACCGCGAAAACAAAAATAGGAATTTTATCTTTGTGCCTATAGTACAAACACTCGCGACTCAGTCGACACTAACGAAAAGTAAGATAAAATCTATGTTATAATTTCGCACTCAACACTATAAATGTAATATAATACATTATATAACAGTTATATTGTTGAATGCGAAATTATAACATAATGTTATGTTACTTTTAAATGGGGAGCATGTAACTGGCACAAAAGAGCGATGCAACAATCTGACAATGAAATACGCACGTGTTGAATGGCCGCGTGAATGGCGTTGTTTCACAGCATCTCCTAATTACCTTCTCATTCTCGCATACAACCGAAATCTCGCGAGCCTCCTTGCTTTGCACGAGTCTGAACGCGCGAGCACGCGTGCTCTATTCGCATGAGCGAGTGTAGAGGAAAGAAAAAAAAATTGCGACGGCCGACGTCTCAATTCCGAAGCAAGCGAGCTGCCGATCGATGCTTGCTTGTGCAACAACCAATCGCCTTTAACGAGATTCCGCCGTTTTAATTAACGAGCGCGCGAGCCAGCATCGTTCGCTCGTTCATTCGCGGTAATCACGCGGGACGAAGATGAACGACGGAGGACGCGAGCGTCGTCCGATGAACACATCACGACACACACGTGTACGCATCAATGTACAGGTATAAGACGTCGGTAGCCGTTTTATCTTACAAACGCCAGCACCGATGTTGTTTCCGGTACGACGGCATTCTCCGTGAATATCTCGTCCTCTCGTGGTACATACATTTGATAGGGAGAAAGTTTTCATGGGACGAAATTTAAAGAAATTAATAGTGTAGTTTTCTTTTTTCATTTATTTACCTTCTTTTTTTTAAAGATAACGAAATAGCCACTTGACTTTAACAGATTACAAATACATACATACAAGAAGACATATATATTCAAAAAACTTGTATAATTTCAATTCTTATGAAAATCAATTGAAAATTTAAAAGATGGAAATATTGTTGATATCATTAAAAATATATCTTGAATGAATTTTAATTTTTTTCTTAAGACATGTGGTTTATTGTCTTTGTAATTTTTTTAGTATATTTCCTTTTTGTAAAACATTATGCATGTATAAAAATTGTATAGTTTTAACTTAAAATCTTAACTTCAATTTTAAGTTTGAACGGCACGTGCTATTCCTTTATTTATGATAGTGATATTCATACTTAAGAATTCCTCAAGGACCTATCTTTCGTAAATGAATTCGCGAAGAGTCATCACGAATGTCGAGAATTTCGGGGAGACGTTTTTTTCTCTGCGTTTCGGTTCTGGATTCTCACAACTGTCACGAACGATTTTCGCCGTCGTTTTGTTCGGTAACGTAACCGCCGAACACAGCTTCGCTTTTAAGGCGGAGTTACGGTGCGATTTGTAGACCCGTTCACGACCAGTAGTTCCTTTCTGGAATTTAAGGCAGGCCTCACGAAGGACACACATAAGTGTGTCCGGTAGACGAAGAATCGTTCGATTCGTGTAGCTCCGACTACGTGTCAAGCGATTGATACTTTGAGATTTTCATCGAAGAAAAATTAATGACAATTATACAATGAGATTGTGCGTAGTTGTTTATAAAACTAAAAGTTGAAGTTTTATATCGAATTGTAATACCAAAAATTAAATGTATATTTAACTAGCTTTTATCTGGATAAAAACATAATTAATAATATGTAATTATTAAGTTGTTCGAAAAGTTGAAAATTAAAGATCGATAACATACAATAATCATTACTCTGAAAGTAACACAACTTAAAAGATTAAGGGCTATCATACACAAAATGACATAAGCTGTATAAGGATGCTGGACCAATGAGCATTTTATATAATCGATATGACGTTTTTAGCATCGGATGTTCATTTATATTGTAGTTATACAATTTACATCATTTTATGATGATCCTTAGTTTCTTAGAAAAAAAAAAAGAAAAACTATTTTTCTACTTAATAGAAAATTATTGATTAATCAAATAATAGGTATCGGCAGAAAGAATTATAATAATATATTCATTAACATGATGAAATGTTATTTTCATTTTACAATCCTTAAAAAAAGCACTTTTTTAGTTACGACTTTTTTAATTACTTTTTTCAATTGTGATGATTTATAAAATTAAGCAAGTTCATTTTTTGATAATTGATAGATAAATTTTACTTAATTCATTCATAATAATAATTCGGAAATTACATTTGTTGAGGTGTGTCACTTTTGAAGTAAGAAAATGATATGTATTGTTAGAAATGTAAACACGAGCTTCCTTTACATATAAATGAAGCTCATTATGAACGAAATTAAAAATAATAAATGATTTAACTGAAAATTAAGTTGCAGTAGTTACTTAAATGAAATGAACGTGTACATTAAATTTCATAAATTTAATGTACACGTTTATTTCATTTAAGTAACTACTGCAACTTAATTTTCAGTTAAATCATTCATTACTTTTAATTAAAAGTATATTTGTGTACATATACACAAATATACTTTTTAGTTATAAATACATTAAATTTAATGTAAATTTAATGTCATGAAATTAAATTCAAATTGTGTAACTTAAAAGTTAATAAAATTTAAGAACATTTCTAACAGTGTGTTCTCTTAAGAAAAAGAAAAAGCGATTTTAATTTTATTATAAATACACAATTGGAACACACAAAATTTGATATTAAAATTTTTTACGTAATTTTACTTGAATCATTATAAAAATAAAATTTTACCTTATTATAAATGATAGTGCTGTATAATATAATGTGTTCTTCTAAATAGATATTCTAGAATTTTATGTCTTGTGAATTGCATTCACATTAGGATTAGGAGATATACATATGAATTCATGTATATAAAATTCATATTTTTATAATACATATTTAAATATGTATTATCATTCTTTTTCACATTTGTTTAATCGCCATTCCAAACACACATTATATATTTCGATAATATTGTAATATTGTGTTGTATAATTGTAATATATATATATATATATATATATATACAAATATAATTTTAACGAATTACTTAGTTAATTACTGTTAATTTTGCTTAATTATCGTTAATCACTGTTAACATTGCGTCTCTCATTAGGCACTTCTTGTAGATCGAATATATAGTCAATAAAGGCCAGTAATGTACCAGCAGTTATAAGAAATCGTTTTATTCCGAATGCTTATTGTATTTATTTCAATATTTTTATTTTAATCAAACGTATCTATAATATGTAAAACATCTTGTATACATCGTTAGACAGTGAGGACAATCTGTAAATAAATGATCAGCATATTTTGTGGGAACGGGACCGGGGCCAGTAAGTACTTATTTGTATTATACTGTAGGTATTATATAATAAAAATATTATTTTTTTATCACTTTGTAAGATATAATATAATCCGTTTATATAAAACACGTATCCATTCCTTTAATTTAAGCAATACACGTTTTTTTCTGTGAAATTTACGAACACTTAAAATATTTATATATATATATATTTTTTTCTCCTAAATAAACAATCAAGCGTACGTCAAGCGTGAAAATGATTTGATTATTATAACATATAGAAGTATTTTTCAAATACATGTTAGCGGTATTGAATAAAAAAAATGATAAAAATTTTCTAATACCGTCTAATTTCATAAAAAGTATGTAGCATTACTTTGTTGAAATATCGTATTACAATTTTGTTTTCTAAAATCAATATAAAGGATCGAATCTCACATTCTGATGTCTATACACGATAATTCACAGCAAAAATCCTCGAGAATATACAATTGTCTAAGCTAAATTTAACTATATATATATAAATATAACTATTTAACGTGAATCAGACGATACAGATGGTCATATTTAATCATAACTACAATATGAATATTCAAATAGTACGTGTGCTAGGAATATTCAAACGATTTCACGAATACGTTTTTACTTATATTCACGTGTATGACGTGTTTTTTGCAATGTTCTATTTGACGAATACAAATCCTCTCTTACGTATAGTTTCACAAAAGTAATATGTTTGTACTTTCTTCTATCGAATATTTCTCATATAAGCACAGAATTATAGAATTCTTATATCTACGATTTCTCGATAATCAAATGCCGAAATCGAATGAGTATCACGGAAGTACTGAGAAGGTAAGTTATATATCTGATATAAGTAAAATATAATTATGAAGGTACAAAGATAAAAAGTAATCAGTCTTTGCTTATGCCGCTGCTTGAATATGTATAATTACATAAAAATATGATTTGTGTGATGAATTATCGATATAATTATTTTTCGACGTAAAATATGAATAATTTCCACAAACAAAGAATAAATCACATAATGCAAATATTTATTACAAAAGCGATGTATATGCAAATGAGTTTATCGCAGCAACTCATTTAATGATTGGATTTCGGAGCAGGATGACTTGGGGTGAAAACCTCGTAATCAATTACCGAGAAATGATAATCTCCCATAAGCAATTGATTAGATGCGTGGTCTCCGTCGTAACTATGCGGGAGATTGCTATAGCTTTCCTTGTTGACATTGCAGTTGCTTGCTATAAGCAAATCAGCTCCAGCACCAAAGATCGGCCCTATGCTATAAAATAAATTACATTAAATCAAATTAACTTTAAGAATTCGATAGCGATAATCTTTTGAAAAATCACGATGGTTCTTACTCCGGATGATAGCAGATAGCAAATGATTTCTTCACGATGTCGAATTTTGTCGGCGGTACATCTTGATTATTTATCAACGTGAAAAGGAAACTCTTTTCCGAAGCGATGTACTGCGCTTTTGAGTTAGTTTTACCCCATGGAACATCACTGAATCCTCCGCATATCTCACCACGTACTCCCTGAGATATAATAAAACGCACTTTGCTACTACTACAAAAAAATTTGGATGAAAATTTTGTACTTACCAGTACTATCACATACGTCGGGCAAACGTTATCACAGTGTCGATGAAAAGATGCTGCTGAGTAGCCATGAGTAGATGCTCTGAAAGCAATGTTATTAATGACAAATACTGTACTATTTTTTTTGTAGAACATCTATCAATTGCTTATATAAATTAAAGGAGCAAAATTTCTTCTCAATTTATTTTCCAAAATTGTCTGTTCTCCAAAACTTCACAACTTCCCTGACCCGTGCAATTAATATCGTATGTATTTTAATATCGTATGTAGTTTATTAAAGAGCAGAGTGAGAAACAAATTTCCTCCTCCAATATTTAATTAGAAGATGCTCTATATTATTATACTGTCTGCATATAATAGAATATATTTTATTTTACAAATTTCATATACTTCGTCATAAGCATTAACATTTTCAGTATAATTTCTACAATTATGTAATCAATGTTCAAAATTGATGCAAGCTATATACAGAGCACAGAAAAGAAAATTATCAAGCGCAAAATTATCGCTTGATAATTTCTTGAGTGAAATGTTCAAGAGATAGAAATAAATTTATAATATTATTATAAATCATGTTATCTGATCTTGTCACTTTTAAAACATTTTCTACTCAATATATTCTTAAAACCTACCGATAAACTAACCGCCAGCCCTGTTTCGACACGCCGTACCACTGATTCAAAACCCGCTGGAAACCGACCTTGTCTCTGGAGAGAATCTGCGAGCCCGGGAAGAGAAACGGGCTCACTCGTGGCTGTAGTCGTTTGTCAGAGCAAACCTCCGAGTACTTGTTCGGCAGAGCTGCATACCTATACCTAAAGCGAAACGTCGAGATCGAAGGCGATACCGCCAAACGGTGAGTGCCGCCCCGTTAGATCGTACCTTAGAAATTTCGAGCCGCTCGATCGATCGGGATTGAAAAATTCGTACCTCTCCAACGACATCTCTATCGGCACTGCACCGGTTGGCTCTACCTCCTCCGCGAACACCTGACTGTCAATCAACAGCAACCGTACGTGATTTATTACACCAGACAGATGCTGGCACACTCTCATGCGCTCTTCTTCAGTCCAGTGCTGTGTGGGCTGCGTAACTCCTGCCTAAAAGTGTTTAATAAAATTAATAATTCGCAGAGAAAGTTTGCTTCTAATAAATAAATTCGGAGCACTTCAAAAAAGATAAAGTAGTTTTAAAAAAGTGAACCTGATATTTGGCCCAATTTAGAACCGCTCGCCATACATCTTCTTCTTCTAAACCGAGATAATCCGACGATATCAATTTTACTAAAGCGTCTTTTGGAAGATTGCAAAACGCCGTTGTCTTCACTGTATCCATGGCATTCTCACCGATAAAAGCGAAACATTTCTCGATAAAAGATGAGCAAGCAGCTTTCCCGCCTGAAACACAAGAATAAGAATAGAAAAAATAAAGAATTTTATAATTTAAAACTTCTCCCACTAAATATATTACTTAAAATTAAATAAAAATTGACTGATTAAATTTGATTGACCCGTCTCTTAAAAATAAAATAACTAAAATAGTATCAAAATATAAAATACTAAAATAATAAAATTACTAAAAAAATATTGAACTTAATTTAATTTTATTACCTTATTTATTATTTTATTTATAGTTACAATATTCATAATTATAGTAGTATAAATATCGAAATGAATTTATAATTTTTGAGATAAATTAAATGAAAAATAATTTTCGGAATTGATAAATAAATCTCAATAATTAACGAACCCAGGAATTTTTCATTAAAAACTTTTTCAAGAATTTAATAATATCGTTACACATAATATAGTTTAAAAAATTATTCCTAATAAGAGTAATAAATGATATAAGTATCACTCTCATTTTTTATATACTGTCTTGTAAAACACATTTTATGGTAATTTTTAAATGATAGTTTTTATTAAATTACATTATTTGATAAGCATTAGACACTTAAATATTATTTTTATAGATATATGTCATTACATTATCTCTCTGTACTTTTTTATATAAAACATTTTTTGAGATCAATATTTATAAATGTTATAGGTAAAAGTAAAAAAAATGTTTTAGAATACGAAATACTATTTTAATAATTGTTAATATACATTTTAGTCATCTTGTTTATCTTTTCATATATTACACATTGATGAGAGAATGAGTCACAAAAATTCTACTTTACGATGAACAGATTGACATATCTATATTCTTAACAGCACACAATATTACATATAATTAAATTAAAACTAGATATCTGTATACATAAGATAAATTAGAGTGTGCATTCATGTAAAACACCGAATGATCCTTTTCTCACAATAAGATTTAATCATATCTCGCATTCGTTAAGACACACATAATCAAAACTTGTGGCTACTAATATCCAGGTAACAAATACAAATTCTCTGTTGATATATTCATCTATCACGCGATACATTTCTTTTCGCACGCCTAAAGAGTTATTGCAATATTAATAATCTCCCTGAGAGTTTCTCTCGTAGTCCAAAAAGAGATCCCGAATTCGGAGCCGGCCTTACCCGGCGCCCGCCAAAAATCGACGCCGAGTCGAGGTTATGTTCTTCCTTAGTTCGCAGTGGGATTGGTGTTTTGTATCAAAGTGATGTTATCGCCTTTCAACATAATGCGACCCAGCGGCTTCCTGTTTTTCGTCTTCTGATGATACTCCTCGGCATCGTCCAATACCAAGTTCATGTACTCGTCGAAGCCAACAATGTGTCCCTCGATCCGCAGGTTAACGTTCTCAAACAACCAGACTTGCACGCGTGAGCGATTTTGTAAATAGCGAAATATCAAGTTGATGGGTTGCACCATCACCTTCTGAACTTTTTGTGGTCCTTTATACGACATTTTTGCGTCGGTATTTAAAAACTGGGTGACAAATAGCAAGCAATATACTCTGCAGCCTATCCGAAATACTTCGTAAGCGTGCCGATAGTTGCCAGGAGAATAAAGAATGTGGCGATTATGGCGTCATTCGTTGTCTTCGTCAAGTTTGCCAATAATACCAACGTAACAATGATGCCAATGTAAGAATGATACCAACATAATAGTGCTGCGATCCTAGTCACTTTCGATTTCACAAAATCTCACTATCGATATCAGAAAGTTTCATTTTTCTAACAAATAATTATGACTAATGAAATAATTACTTTGACTGTTTCTGGTATTTACAAAAATATATTATTTCGACGCTAAATAATTATTGCGAGCTATTTTGAATTTTGATACATCGAGAATTGCAAATTATCATGTAACGGTGATGCATCTGTAATTATATAATATTTATTTACGAAATATTAAAATTAAAATTCTAACAACATCGAAAATAAATTAATTTAAGCGAAATTTATCAATTGCAGATCTTATTGATATTTGTAATATCTTCTATTATCTATCGTTATATCTCGGGGTGTTTGGCATTATTTAAGCATCAGTGATTTATGTTCTCGTCAGATAGCGCCACGTAATATTAAAATGATTCATATGCAACCTCGGATCTACAATAGATTTTTAAGCCTTAAGCCTTAATTTTTAAACTTAAGGAATGGACGAATCACAATCAATTATTCTCCTTGCATTCAACTGTAGTTGATCAGTCAATTTCTTACGACTTAAGGCTTAAAATACCTACTATAGATCCGGACTAAGGATATATTCACACAAACTTGCATAGCCGCATAAACGTATGCATATAAAGAAAATTATCCAATCACATTTTACGTGCGACTTTATAAGAGAAATGTGATTAGATAATTTTCTTTATGTATACATTTATGCAGTTATGCAAGTTTGTGTGGATCTTAAAGGCTGCGATTGTAAATTGTATGTAAAATGGCTTTTATACCTGCTGTATAAATTGCCAATAAACTGAATTATTTATCTTACATAAATGCAAAATGGCTATATACTGCACAGTAAGTATATCATAGAGTTTATATTACTAGAGGGAGAACGGTCTATCTAAGCAATGAGTGGAAAGTGTGAACAAGACTGAGGTAGCTATCCATACAGCGGAATAACATAATGCGGAATAAGAGCAAAACTAATCATAAACGTTCCACACCAACTGCAATTGGTGCAGAACGCTTGTAATTGGTTCCATCCTGGGAGCCACCTTGTGATTGGTAGTCACTCTGAGAGGCAGAAAATATATATTTCTGTCCTATTCAATAATTTTTCTTCTTTCTGCGCATGTGCTAAAGGAGGATAGAAGAGAACAGAAATACTAGGTTTGTTTGCCTCGCACGCTTCAACATGCCCAACATGTTCCAATCATTCGCGTCACCGGAAACCAATATGGTGACTAGATGTCGCGTTAGAGCCATAAACTTATAAAATAAACAGATCATTCATACGAGAAAAGCTGAAGACTTGATAGAAAGAGAAAGAAATAATCGCAGAGTAATTTTGTTCTTTTCTTATAAGTCTATGATTAGAGCATACATAGATCAATTAAGAATACGCTCCATTTGCCTCATCTCAGAAGATTGGGGATTTGGAGAAAAGAATAAATAAATAAAATAAATAAAATTAGAAAAATTAAAAAAAAAAATAAAATAATATTAATACAATACAAATGGATTTAGGACAAGTGAGCATTTGTCACCCAATCCATGAGACTATTCGAACGAGCACGTGCCTCATTTTGTTTCAAGTATTTTGAGTTACTTCGATTATTTGTGTGAAAAGTGTTTTTATACGAAATAAATATGCTTTTAATAAATATAAAAGTT
>NW_017259437.1:1930955-1971519 GCF_001594045.1 Atta colombica
TACAAAATGAATCTGAAATACTTTTTCGATTACAATACGTTTTCAACCATTACGCATGCGTGCGTAACATATCCCAATCGTACCTTCTGAGGTAAGGCAAATGGAGTGTGCTCTTAATTCCTTAATTCAAACGGAGTATGCTCTAACGCGACGCGAACATCTAATCGCCATATTGGTTCCGGTGACGCGAACGTATTGGAACATATTGGAGCGACGCAACAAACCTTATCTTTACACGGATATCCTCAATCAGATTTAACAACCATAGTTAAAAACCAATCACAGTCATTCCATTCTTTAGAAAAACAGCTATGATTGGCCAGTTAAGAATGTCCATAGTAATAGTTTGATAGATTTGCAAATGATAATTGATGGTTTGCAATTCTTAAGTATCTATTTATTTAAATCTTTATAAAGAAAGTTTAGATAAAACATCGCTGATCATTGTAATTTATGAGAGAAAAAAAAGTGTCTTCTAATTTATTTTATAACTAATCTGAATTGTAATGTATTTCAGAATTGAATGTCCAACTCCACGCTCGGCTGCCATGACAGTTTCGTTGACAGTTTTGTGTTTGGTTCGGAGCAGTTCGGAAACGGAATGCGAACGTTCCGCAATTAATCGCGAATTTATTACGTTAAGAGTGAATAATAAACATATATTTTCATAGGAAGTACTGATTAAACGACTGGATAATCGCCGGAGCATGTCACTTATTGTGGAGCTCCGCAATCAACACCATTCGCCAGTTATATATGCAGCAGTATATTGTATCACGATTTGAAATCGTTCCAGTGAGTATAGATTCCGATGCGATTGATACATGAAGATAATTTTTTTCTTTGAAAAAAGTTGAATAAAGCTAAATTGACTGATCAAAATCTTTTTCTCTCTCGATCGAGAAAATGATACAAAAACGCTGACAACAAAATAGTATAAAAAATTGATACGCTTTATATATTAGGTGTAGTAAAACGAAATCCATTATTTTTCCATTAGATAACATGCAAAAATAATGGATTTCTTTTTACTGTACCTAATATTTAGTTTATATATTAGATGTTAACTATTATATAAAAAATTAATTATATGAAGCATTATTTAACTAAATGAACAATAGATTTTCTACATAATATCATTTTTCACACATTATACGCATAATTTAATTAGAATATTTAGTCTATATTATGTTGTGATAAACAATGGAGGCAATCCTTTTCTGCCTTGTTTACTATTAATTGTTCTACAGATTAGAAGCATTTAGATTAATAGCATAATTTATAATATCGTGGTTGTGTTAAATACAGTAATGATATCATATTCTCTATAAGATATTGTACGTGCATGAGTTAATTAAAATACATGGTATAGCTTAATGCACAATTGGAAAGCACAGGCAATAAGAACAGGGAATAAAAGATTTCAGAAATGGAGAAATGTGTATTCTGATATACACAATCTCTGACAGGTTATAATCTATTATTCCCTGTTCCTCTTTCTTTTCAATCCTCATCCTATTATATATTTACATCCTGTTGATTTTCAATTATGTCGCAGATTTAATTGGCAGTAATCGCGACTGTTTCCTACATTATTCATTGTTTTGTAAATTAAAAAAGTTAATTGTTTATAAGTTAATTATAAAAATATTGTATTTTTTACATAATTATTTTCAAAGTTTTATTAAAATTTCATTTTTTAAATATTTAATAAATTTTATATGTTTAATAAATTGTTTTGTTTCAAAATATTTTTCGGATTGAAATACACGATATAAATAATTGTGATATAAATAATTATTTTCCAAGATTACTAGTTAATATAATTGTTATGATTTCGTCTTATACTTTAATTATCTTGATGCATTTTGATTTTACGATATGTATATTTTGATTTTATACGAAATATGCATACTTTTACAAAATTTACATTTTGAATTATATTATAATATTTTTGAATTTTCACATTGATAATTTTATCTTTGATTCAATGAATACCCAGTGAGAGATGACAATGGAATCGACACCAATTCGATGATTTCAACATCGAATCGATTCAATGTCGATTCCATTGTCATTTCTTACTGGATATAATAACGCATATGCATTACACAGAAAAATTTCTTTTTATTAAATTATATTTTACGATTTCATTTGAATTAATGATGTGCATTATTAATTTTAAATTTTATAATATATAATATATAATATATAATATATAATAGACAGTGAAACATGACAGTCGGCAAGAGGGTATTTTTCATTTATTGAGTGAAATTATGTATACTACATATTAGGTGTGGGGAAAAAGTTTGTGGTGTTTTTCCTGTTACATCTAACGGGAAAAACGCCACGAACTTTTTCCCACACCTAATATTTTTTGCATATATATATGCACTATGATAATGCAATTAGAAAATGGAAATTACGGGTGATACGAAGCATATGTATTACTTTATCGTATGCAGAATATAAATATACAAATCTTTAGATAAATACCTGGAACTCGTTCTTGAGCCTCCAAAGCAGCAGTTAAAAGTGCACATGCGTTTCCGGGGCTTAAAGTAACAGACACGTGTTCTTCACAACTTCTCCAAAGTTCCTCTATACCAAGTTCTTGCGCTAGACCCAACATTTCAAAAATTCCACTATCTTGTAGTATTATCTGCAATTAGTTAAAAGCATACATATGTTATTATTATTTTTATTATTTTTTATTATTTTATACAGAAAAAACTTAAAAAACTTTTTGTTCCATGTTATTTAAAACTTTAAACTGTATATTTGACAATATATATATATATATATATATATATATATATCAATAAGAGCTATGAAGATTTCAATATATTTAAATTTTTAAACAGACATTTCGACGTCTTTATTGTTAGATCATCTTCAGTGTATATAATATAGAAAATTAAACGCAAACATTAACAGATTCATATAACAGTTGGATATAAATACCAAAATTATAGTTATGCTAACATGGTCATGTTTCTTCATGTGTTTTATGCCGTAACAATATAATATTCTCTCTCTCTCTCTCTCTCTCTCTCTCTCTCTCTCTCTCTCTCTCTCTCTTGTAATTTTCGTAGTTATTCACCTATTATATCATTTTATGTTGATAATAAAAATATGAAAATGTTGAGTCAGTCAATAATTAGTATAAACACATATTCTGTTATAAAATTTATATAATAGATTATGGATAAAACTAATAACGAATGAGCATTATATTTACAAATTGTTCGCACATACTAATGTATAATCGTTAAATATTAATAAATATATTTTATACATAATAATTAAAAATAGTGTACATATAATATCAAATGAAAAGGCCTAACAAAAATATTAATCCAATAATTAAAACAGTGAGTCAAATTAATCTTTAAGAAGCAAATCAGAGTCAAAATATTCCAACTTGTTTAGTCAGAAACCTCTTGTTATATGATAACGTGTGAGCGACATTCAGATGTTTTGTAATAAACTGTTGAAAACGGGAGGAGATATGAAAGTAGATATGAGAATAAAAATATGGATAGGAATGATGGAAGTAAGAAAGGAAAAAAGAAGACTAAAAAGGAGAAAAGAGGTTGCAAGATCTGAAGATAAGAATTAGAAAATGATTCCGTATTATTTTGTTTGTTCAATCCTAATTTCTATTTTTTTTTATGTGAATTTCAGAGATTAATTATTATTTATAAGACTAATATGTTTATTATAAGAATAAGTTCTTTATCTAAGCTCTTTCCAATTGAAATTATGACGTCTTTCCAATTGAAATTATAATTGTAATTGATATGATGATCAGTAATCACCGATGAAGAATCAATTTTTTTCTTAATGTCTGAAATGTGTTCATTTAATTTTGTTTTTAATTTTCTTTTGGTTTGTCTTACATAACTAGCTTCACAGTCTTCACAAGAAATTTTGTAGACAACATTGTGATTAGCTAAAGGATCTAATTTATCCTTTTCTCTAGTTATAAGGCTTTTTAATGTATTCGGAATGGAATATATTAGTTTGCAATTACATTTATAGGCTATAAGCAAAAAATTTTCAGAGATAGATTTTATGTATGGAATTGTGAAAAATTTTTCTTTGATATGGATATTATGTTTTGTATTATTGTTACGTATGCGATGTTTTAATCTTTTTTTTATTGTTGAAAAAATGAAGGAAAGAGGATAGGTATTATTGAAAAAGATATGAAGCCTCAACCAAAACTTTCTTTTGAAAATCAGGATGATTTAATTTAATTATTTTATTAATTACAAAACCAAAGACAATGCCTTTCTTATGACTCAGAGATTGGTATTGGTATAAAAATTAAAAAACCTGAACAAATAACTTTCTGATATCTATCAAAAATGATCTTACGAATGTCAATCATAATCATAGTGTCCAAAAAATTTAATCTGCCATCAGTATCGATCTCCATAATAAATTGTAGTTTGACATGTAAAGAGTTAAAGATTTCTAGTATTTTATTAATCTATCGACTGGAGCTGCTAAAACGATGTCATACCAGAAGTAGAATAATAATTTTATTCTATTTCATTTTCATTTCTTATCGTTTTAAAATATTGGGCGCATTATCGAATGTCGAGAATTGAAACTTAACTCGAAATCGATCTACTTTTATTTACGTAAATGCGATAACTAAGTGCTCCTTATGCTCGTTTTCACCAATAGTTCTAAAGATTAGAAAAAGACGAAGAGTAAGTTGAACCGAGATTAAAGTTAGTTTTATATTGGTGGAAATGGGCATTAGTTTTTCTTCCTGAATGCATCCAATATTTTAAAACGATGAGAATGAAATGATACGAGCGTTAATTAAGTGCGTTAATTAAGTGGAACGCGCCCATAGTCATCAAATTTTGCTTCTGCATTTGATGAATCTATATCTATTATGACTATTAAATAATTGTAACATAAAATTAGATTGTTTTTATTAATTGCATTGCATAAAAAAATAGATAAATAAATTTTTTTAACTTCCAAATTAACAATGATAAAAAATTCATTATTGGTTAGATTATAAAATATATAATTGATCTTTAAAATCTGTTTCCTTCTCTCATTGATAATGTTTGAAATATTTCCCATATTTGTCCATTTTAAATTCAATAAAATACAGTTTTTATCCGAAAAAATAACAATAATCAAGCGAATTTAAAAAAATGTTATAAACATGAATTACGCATATCTACACCTAACTGAGTCGAGAATCTGATAGATATAGACTAGTACTGAAAATCTACAGTACATATAACGAATTATAAATTTTCACTACTGGCAGTGTATATTGGAACTTGACCTATATGTATATAATAGATGTATTGTGTATATGTGCAAAATAATTGGAGCAACCATTTTTTAGTTCGTAAATCAAGCATGAAGTATGAGCATTATTGTAGAAAAGTAATCATTTTTGGAAAAGCTGATTGAAAAAAGAACCCTAAGGATCGGACTCACTAAGTAACCCAAAGTAGCCACATCGGATTCGCTGAGTAGCCCAATCGACTATCAGTACAGACAATCACAAAAATTTAGTAACCACTTAGCAAACCACTTGCAAAGTAGCCCAATCGGCTACAAGTAACTTAATTTAGCAATACTGCGACTCCCCCTCCCCCCGTTCGCTCTACTCGATCGGTACGCTATGCATCGTCACTATGACTTACCGCTATTTGATCCGCTACAATATGTATATATAACAATTGAAACATAATATTTATATTTTGAAAGGTATTATAGAATTCTAAATAAAAAGAAAGAAAGGATTTAAAAAATTGTTAACATGAACTATATTAAAAATTATAAAATTTATATTATAAATTTTATGTTTATTAATTGTTAAAAATTATACTTTAAAATTTTATGATACATATAAAGAAATCCATAAGGAAAAATAAGTTATGAAGTATCATAATAAATTTTTTAAAGAAACATTTTTTTAAATCAATACATTACACTTATTTGTAAAAGTATAAGCATAGCATTTGCTAGACATTTATCAAAAATTTTAAATTGTTTTTCTTATCGTTTTAGCTTTTTCAATAAAAATAAAACTTCAAAATGGAGTTTGAGGATTGTGTTAAAAAAATATCGAATAATAAGACATTATTGCAGAATTATATATCTTAATTACGCTTAATTTTAAAAAACTCTTAAGTTGCGTAATACCTGATACCTACCATACCGGTGTAGATGTAACGAATAAATTGGCGAAATGTTTCTGGATGCGCGTGCGGCATTCGTACCGGTGTCGGATTACCTGCTGTACCGAGCCTCTTGGCAGCCGTGAAGTTCTTGCATCTGCGAAATAATTTTTGACAACGTGTCTGTTGAAACGACATATCGCATTGAGTTTCGAATCTATTTTAACGTATTTTCTCAGAACAAACAAACGCATTTGTCCATCACTGTTGTTACTTTTCACGCGACGCTTCGCGTAACAAAAGAGCTTAATTGACTTCGTCATGAAACTGTCGAGACACACGAAATTGAGGTACAGCGTGATAGAATTGTGCTTTTCCTCTATCCTTAGAAATTAATGAAGGACAACCTTCAGAAACAGCCCCTCTGTTGTAGTTAAGATTGGAAACAAGATAGTAGAGAATATATAAATCAAGAGAAAATCCTCCCATGTTATTCATTAATTGTTCGATCTAAATCCTTTGAACAGCGACAAATATCATTTTCAATAATAGATTGTGTGAAATTGAGTCGCATATAACAGAATTCGAGTTCAAATATTAATATCACGTTTGTATAAAATTATAATACAATAAGTCGTTTATATTTGTTATTCTAATTGATAATATTGTAAAATAAATATAAGATCAATAACTATAAGATCAAATTGAAATTAAAATAAAAGCGAAACGAGAACTGACCCAGGTATAATTATAGTAAATAAAACTCGAATAAATGTTGTGCCTAGAAAAATACAATCCGACATCTTAATAGTATCCTACTTGATATGTCGAACTGAAATTGGATTTAAGTGGAGGATTTTCTAGTACGAGAAAGAATGAGGAGCAAAGTTACAAGTGCTAGTCGACAGAGGAGCGTAAATTGATTCGTTTTTCAATCGGCTCAGACAGGCTTTGTTTTTATTATGCGTAGTCTTAACAACGTTAATTAGTTTTGCCAGACAATTCTTTAGAAAGAAAAAGAAACCAATGATAATTTATGCTTTTAATATAACGACGTTTGGAAGTTAAATCCATTAATAGTCCTTATATTATTCTCTTCGCCTGTTATCCTGTGAATACTCATCACAAGCATTTTCTTTATAAAATTTGCCTCTCTTTGGCAGTAATTTTTCTTTTCACAAAAAGTGCACTTTACAAGATTACCGATTCGTATTGATTTCAGATTTATCTTTTAATTTTTTAATTTACGTTTTATTTTACGAATTTGTATTTATAATTTTATATTTTTCTATGATAAAAAACATAACAAGCCTGATTATTATAAAATACCATGAGAGTTTAGTTGACATATGATTCAATATATTGTACTCACTATATGGTAATTGATATCATCTTAATGCATAAGAAAAATTGTTTACTGATTCTATTACATAACAATTAATTACAAACACATTTTTTATTTGATTATTCCATAATACAATGAAGTTTTTTTTTATCTAAACGTATATAAATATCTAATAAACGTATCTAATAACGTAAGAAATATTGTATAATAATTTAAAAGCTACTAGTTTTAAAAGAATTTTCCAGCCAGAAATGATTATTCGAATCGATATCAATTGATTGGGAAGCACAACATTCTATTAATATTAAAAAAATACAGTTTAATATAAAAAATTAATATAAAAAAAATGACAGTTTCAGCAGCATTTTTCATATGAAAAAACAAAATATAAAAATATGACATGCTAACTTCAATCTAGCACGACAATTTTTCTCTAAAGTATCTACAAAAAAATTTAGGAGTCACTACAATAGTTCATGAAAAAGTAAATAAAAAAGTTATTTGTAAATTTTATTTGAAGCAGTAATTTTTGTAATAATAAAGTTTTAAATATGGCCAATTACGGACTATGTTTAGATAATCACATGTCTATGAATGGCTCGTATGATAGTATTAGTGAACGATAAGTAGCGAACGATATGATAAGCGCTCACTTTAGCGTGCTTTCATTAATACTTACAAGTGACTATCTAAACTAGTCTGTAATTGGTCGTTTAAACTCTTATATCTCAGAAACTCTATTGCTTAAAATAAATATTTAACAAATAATTTTTTACTTAATTTTTTTAAAACTTTCTTGCTATAATATTTTGAGACACGTGAATCTTGATACTCTGTATAATATACATATTCAATTGTATATATATATAGATATATATATATATATATATTGAGCTTTTGCATTAATTATATATGTATTTATTTGACCAAAGATAATATAAATTTTATAGAAATATTTACAATTGTTGAATTAACATAAAAATAATTACAATGAAGTAAAAAAATGAAAAAATATCAAGCACACTTATAGGAATAAAAATTTTTACCAAAACTGGCATTTTTTTTTAACAGCAATCAAATATTTTGCTTATAAAATATTTTGTTAAAAAAAATTTTATTGCTTCTGCTCAATACATTTTTCAATTTTATAAATAATAAAAATATTTATGTAATATTTATACCAATTAAACTGTTTAGTTGATAAACAAATATTTTTTATTATTTATAAAAGTGAAAATTTAGTATTGAGCAGAAATAACTAATTTTTTGTTGTATAAACAAATTTTGTTATTAAAAATATCTCAATTATATAGCTTTGATGAAGATACATTATTTTATTCCTAGTACAGTATTTGATATTGATTTTTGACATATGTCGAGTAATCATTTTTGGCTGGGTTTAACATATCAGAATTCTAAAGTGCCTAGTGATGCGTAAAGTACATCAATGTTTTTCATCGAATCGAAAAGAACTATGTCAAAAGGCATGTAGGCAGAACAGTCTTTGAAGTGTAGCGTGAACTGATGCTAGAGAAGTATACAAAATATATGAAACGTCTAGGTCGCGTGAGAAAACCGGAGATAAAGTGGATGAAAAGCACGAAAATACAGTCGAGCGCACCGGTCTCGGTTAAGCTGAGCGTTTTCGACGAACGTGGTAAAAGTTTTCGAGCTCTCGACGCAAAACGTGAAATGTTGACGGTACATATGAAATCAGGGAAGGGTGAAATGATGTTTATCCGAATAAGTTTTGTAAACCATGGTTTTACACCAGAAAATATCACGTAGGAAAATTTGACACATTCTTGTGTCAAGATTATAAAATATTACGTTTTAACATTTAACAAACCAACTATTTTAAATGGATTATACATTGTCGCAATTTATGAAACATATTTTATATGTAATAGTAAATGATTATAAATCACGTTTACTTTAGTTTTAATCACAATTATTGAAATTATTGTAATGTAATTCATTAAGAGCGATTATATGCTAATTTTTATAAATCTCTATATTCAAACAAATTGAAAATAATAAATTGTTTTCGAAATTGCAACGCATTGCAAGAATTTGCGTTTAATATCATATAATATTTTAAGCATCCTCTTTTTGTATATTTCTGCATTATCTGTAATTGTCATTCAGCTTTTTAGCTCCATTTACAATTGTTAATTGCCTTACCCTCCGGAAATCTATAATATCAAAATAAAGATTACCCGAGGCCTATTGGGAAGAACGCGGGATATTAATATTACGCGTGCTCTTTGAAAATTTTATTTCCATCTTTTCAAAGTCTATTCATCTTGGACAGGCGAATCTTCGAATATCTCTTTATCACGATTTTCAATGCGATTTTCAAAGAGCATCGTAAAGAGTTTGAGCGCGCAGTAGCATGCATTGTCCATTCATTTCGACCGCGGACATCTGTCACTAGCACGCGTAACTTAATTTTCCCAGGTTCATATTAGCGAGCAGCCGAATCTAGAAAGAAAGGAGAGAGGGGAAAGAGAGAGAGAGAGAGAGAGAGAGAGAGAGAGAGAGAGAAAGAGAAACGGAAAGAGGAGGGAGAGGAAGAGAATAATACTAAAGGGTGGAGATGACGGTGGAGATGACAAAGGTCCTGCCGTTACTTTCCGCGCCTGATATTAAAGGGATTCGTGGAAATGTCATAATTGACTTTACAATTAGCGCCGCCTTGTCTCATGTGCCAACCCTCCGGACAAGTTCGCTTTCCCTCTAAATATCAACCAAATTCTCCTTATGAATCTACATGAAAGAAAGAGAGAGAAAGAGAAAGAGAGAGAAAGAGAGAGGGAGGGGGAGGGGGAAGGGAGAGAGATAAGGGATGAAAGTGACATGGGGTTAGGGAAAAAGAGTACTTCTCTCGTTGTATAACTAATTAGAGCAGCCAATCGATTCGTTCGCCGTAACTATCTTCATAAACCGTAACAGGCTTAATTAAAATTCATCGCCAGCGCAAATTCCGATGCTTCGCTTCATTCGCGGAAGTTTAATAAGTCGCTGTTTCTTTCAATAATTGTTTTCTTTCTTTCTACTTTTTCCAATATTTTTTGCGAATTACGAATGACAAGCTGTGTTTGTTTTATCTCGTAAAAGATATATACGTTTATCATATGTTTCAATGGAATGATTTTGAATCTTACATTAATATTCCTATTTAGTGTAATTGTAAACCACCGATTCCCTCCTCGCTCATTGAAGATCGTGTTTCTTTAAAGCATTTCATTTCATATTAAATTTAATTCCACATAATATGTATATGTGTTGAATATTTCATTCGTGGAAATATTTCCTTCATATCTGAAACTCGTACGCTTTTAAATTGCAATGTTGATTCTCTCACAATTTTTTCACGTATTTTCATGATATTTAAACTTTCCAAGGAAATTTCGTTGATAGTAATTCGTCATAATAAGCGGGATGCTACAATAAAAACTACTCAACTATTAATCCAACACCCACAGAATATCACACTCATATCTTTACCGAAATAATCGGGAATTTCTGACAATATATATGGAAAAATATCAGAAATATAAATGTTTAATACAACAAAATACAACGAAATAATCTCCACTTTTTAGAAAATTCCATTTACATTAATCGAAATTTCTTTTTCAATAAATCTCTCAAATTTATAACCTATTCAAATTTCTTTGCGTTATTAAATATTTTATTCACTAATTATGTAACATTGTAGAAACATCACGAGATCTTATTTTCTTCAAATTAAGGAAAATTAATGTTTTCATAAATAA
Source organism: Atta colombica (assembly GCF_001594045.1). Lineage (NCBI taxonomy): Eukaryota > Metazoa > Arthropoda > Insecta > Hymenoptera > Formicidae > Atta > Atta colombica. The sequence goes on from NW_017259437.1 coordinate 1,942,253, forward strand.
TGGCTCGTTGAGACTAACCTGGCTTGAAGTATTATTCTGTGGGCATAAACAGGGGTCTCGTCTCTCCCTAGTAGGAACACGATATCAGCCGAGTCTTTATCCTCCGAGAGTCGCGCCAGATCCTCCAGCAGTCTTGGTACACCAGCCAATCCTGCCTCACCAGACATCCCAGCAGCACCTGCCGCCGCCGCAACGGCAACAGCTCTAGTTCCCATTGTTCTCGTGCTTGTCCTTGTACGCAGACGATCGTTAATCAAAACTGAATTAAGTAATCGGCTTGAATAATTAATAAAACAAGTCCTGCAGATTGCAAACTTGTCACTTGTACCATAAATATCGATATTGTGTGTGTACAGATCCAACTTAATTTCTGTATTAAAAGCATGGGAAATAATAATAATTTATTAAAAATTAAAATTTATGTGCATCCTTTTAGAACAAAAATTAATTGTGCTATCTAAAGAATATTACGCAATATGATGGAAAAATAAATGTACTTATAATTAATCTACATTCTTTCTGAATCGATCCAGTAATAAAAACATAAACGAGGAATGTATTTGCTCTAAAGAGAGTACCCATTTATCATTTATTTCTTATCGCATCTCCGTTGTCAGGAAAATCTCTCTAATGGAAGACAACGGTAGCAATTTGCGATAATCCGAAATTAATAGGACTGCGAGAGCAGCAAGAAGTTGACAGTTGCGCGCAACGGATGGCGACGCGTCCCGTCGAGATTTTTTTTTTTTTACGGGTCGGTTACGCTGCGTCACGGACGCGGAAATTCGCGGACGTAGGAGAAAAAGCGACAAAACCGATTAAGGTACAATCGGTGCAAATTGTGCCATTAATATTTGATTTGACGCGAACGCGTGCGTTGGTTCATCCCGTCAAGCTAGAAGAGATTTTGCGTTATTGCGGTGTGGGGCGACACCAATAGCAATTGGACCTCCTGATTCCCTTTTAATTAGTTCAGGTTTTGTAGTTTTCGAACGCATCGGCCGTCAATTGTACCACGACATGAGAGCTCGCAATCAGCAGCGATCATTACCCTTCCAGCGCGTTTCCCCACCACGCGTCGTATCGTATTCCGAGCAATGTGATTCGATTAAAATGTCATTGCCAGGGATGCTTTAACATTTGTCCCTGATAATGCCATAAAGAATTAATTAGTATTTAGATCGTCTCGAATAGAAGCTAATGATAATACGCGCGAGAAATTGATCACTTCTGCTCTTTGCGATAGGTATTCTTATGTTTAACACATACGTTTCTCAGCTATATATTTCAAATCATTAATAAAAGTTGACTATGATAATGTATCAGATGTAATAATAATAATGAATCTTTATTTGAAATTAAATTTTTGCACGTTTTTTGATGGATACAACAACATATGACAAAATTTTAGACTGTAGTGTTTTAAGTATTCTGTTTGCACACGTAAAATGTAATTTATCCATATTTAACATGATACATATGTAGATATTTTAATAGTCTTAAAGTGAGAAGAGGGAGTCTAAATAAATTATTTAACAGTAAAATATTAATTTAAAAATATAGATCGAGCTTTTATTGTGTGACTGTAACAGTCAACACAATAAAAAAATATGAGAAAGCAAAATAATCGCAATTAAAGACAAAACGACATTGCCGTTCTATTTTAATTGACAATTTATATATAAACAAATATTAAAAATCATAAAATCATGAAATGTCTCTTTTTAAAGCCATCGATAATGTTAAAGAGGGTCCAAGCAAATCTAAATCACTTTGTAAATTTAGTTAAATTTGATCAATATTTTTTAATGTAAATGACTTCAAAAATTAATCTTTTTCTGTAATGTAATTTTTCGTCCGAAAGTGAAATGTTATCCCAATCAAAGAAAATTTTTGTCTATGATTAGTGGTATTTTTGTTAATGATTTTTGTATTCCAAAATCCTGGTCTCTTAGTTAACAAACTTTGGATTTAGCTTATTTAAGAGATATTGTCTCTTAAATATTCTATTATAAACAGTCAATTTTATAAATAATAATCAACTCTTTTTAATTTAATTTTTTCTCTATACATTTTTTGCACAAAAAGTACTAAAATCACGAAACGTCTGCTATTACTAATGACGATATTTATGTATGATATTTTAATAAAAAATAAACACTTATTATCTCTTTTTTTCATCGAAAAATATCATGTGCCTTATGAAAACTTTATACATTGACATGTGATTAAACATAAATAGAATCCGGTTTGGAATCAAAGATTACATGTCACATTATACAATAGTGACAACATTATTGATAAGATCTGGCAATTTTTTCGCCAGAAAATTCAGCGCCGCAGGCGAGCAATCGACGAATCAATCGAGTGACGCTTACCTTTTCGCACAACCGGATCAGTGAGATGCTTGTCAAGAGCACGAAAGGAACTAATTCTTAGCAGATCACATGGAAGAGGCCAGTAATCGAACTTTGCACTGTGTGTCTTTTATTCTGATTATCGTTGTGAAAGTTTTTGTTTCCGTTACTTTCGAGTCTTCGTCGTTTTGAGAAAAATCACTGCGACAAAAGAAAATCTTCAGGAAAACTTTTATCTTTCAAGACGAGTTCGTTTTACGAGCGCTGGACCAGGTCCTCGCGCTCGACTATGCTACCTCTCAAGCAATCTCAGAGGCCGGTCTCTCTTTCTCTCTTTCTCTCTTTCTCTCTTCCTGCCTTCCACCGTCGCTTCAGCTCAGTCACACTGCCGCCTGATACCTACGTAGCTCCTTTTTCTGCTCATGTTCACCGTGTCTCTATCTCACGGGACTTGTACTCCCGCAAGATCTCTGCTCCTTGGGCCCCGTTGTTGCCAGATCGTCCGTGAATCACACGGTCAAAAAGCGTTCGCAATGCTACGTTCTCATGAGCGACTCTTCCGTCTCTCTTTGGGTTTCATCGCATTTTTGCAACTCGTTTTTCACACACGTGAATTTAATAGAGAATATTTTAAATTAACCATATTTCCGGATGAGTGAAGATTAGAACATTCGCAAGAAGTATTTTGCCAAATTCGACAGATAATTGACTTGCAACCACATTTCATATCTTCTGAAAAGAAATTCCATCTATCTCCGAATTTGAAATTCAATAACAGGAAGTATAGTTATTATCATTTCGGAAATAGTTTCATATATTTTGTGGTTTTGCGGTAAAACAATAGAATCAGTGTGATGCGGTTCCATTTATTCTTCGAATAAGGAAGATCGTCTTGTTTCTTTTCATGACCATTCAACTTTCCTTCGATTCGAAACCAATTGCTCGAAACCGCGGGAGTTAGTATTGTTATATCATTGTGTTTCCGAGATTGTTACTCACTGAACAATATAATTGAGATATTTTCTCTTTTATTATTCAAAGTAAAAAAGAGTTTTATAAAAATTATTAAAATTTTCCGCGTTTCTTACATTTTAAAACATAATAATAATAGCTAATTGTACGATAATATATAAAATACTTTTTAAAAATATTTTACTGAATATAATTTTGTGTGTATTGAATTTAGTTTAATTAATTATATTTTTCAAAATGAAATCTACGATATGATTATGCTATATGTTCTTTTTCCAATCTTTTTGCGCTTTCATTACGCTTACTTCTGGTCGCTGCTTTCCACTCCTGCAATTCTGCAGGTATTGCAGCTGTTTCTGTGATAATACAACAAATGAAAAATCTCTCGAGGGTATATTTGAAGGATATAAAGAACTGGTCTTACTAGATCGGTCGATGGTAAAGTAGGCTTAAAATTTTCATGATCCTCAATAGATGTCCAACATTGATCATCGATCGGTTGAATATATCGTGTAATAAATATGAATTGTTTTACAATCGTTAATTTTATTAACACTACATAATTTATAATTAAAAAGATTATATAAATCAATTATGAAAACTGGTCAATATCGATAATAATCGATTTAACAATTAAATATTGATAGGTAGAATTAATAAATTATTATGTTTTATAATCAGATTTATTAACTAGTATAAATTTTATAAACACTTTAAAATTTTAATAAATTTAATACCTTAGTATACATGATTGTATATTACGTATTTCTTTCCTTTAAATACACAATTTTACAAATACTTTCTAAAGTATACAAGTATAAGAATTATTTAATACTTTTCATACATTTGTACAAAAGTGATGAAAATTAATCCAGACAAGACTCAGAAAGACTCATGTACAGTAAAGATCCAGAAAATCATTACGTATACTAAAGGTTAATAATATATTATTAATTAATTTATTAATATTTTATTACTAATTATTATTAGATTGAGAATGTACGAGATATTCCAACGACTACAACTTTATTTATTATGCATATAATAACCTATTTTGGAGATTAATTGGAATAGATTAATTGAAACAGAAAATATCAATATGAAAATATCAGAATCTAGGGTAATGCCGGTATATACGCCGCACCTATTAAAAACTTAATTTATTAAGTATTATTTACTATGTTTATAGTAAACGAACTATATCAGTAAAAAACTTTGTACTGTCTACTACTATGAAAAAAAATATTAGAAATCCAAAATATTTATTTTTTATGTTAAAAAAATCAACTTTTTGAAATCCTTGCATTTTTGCCGTATATCCCATAGGGGTGGATATATGACTTATAGGAGGAGAGGGAGTATGTACGGCTCATGAAAAATTTACAATAATGCATATAAATAAGATGTATAATGACATAATAACAAATAAATAATATAAAATGTGTTTATAAAGTTTTATTAAGGAATAAGAATGATAAATATTTATGTATATTTATGAAGTAATAAATAATAATTATAATCTTCCAAATATTACAAGTGTTATAACATGAAGTGTTATAACATGAAGTACATTTCATATAATGCGTTTATTGTATTTAATACACTGAATTCAATCTGCGCATTTTGTATGCTTTTGGGCATAAATCTTACTAAAAATGCTGTATATTCCAAATAGATGGGATATACAAGACAATAAATTAAACAAAGAATACGAAAGTAAAGCACTTGTATTTTGTTATACAACGTGCTTTATTATTCCTCTACACTCATGTATCACGAAATAACCACTAAGTATTTTACATCTACAATAATCATTTTATGTAGATTATAATTTATGATGGCGTTACTTATTGCAGTGATAAATCGATTCAACTCACAATAATTTCATTAATATTAATAGTAAGAAATTGAAATCATAATATAATAATCATAATACTAATATAAGGACATGTAACAGAATAGTTGTGAGAAAATTATTCCCATTCCTATTTTTTCTGATTTCTGCGGCATAAATCCCAGTCCGTATTTGTCGGAATTACTCTACGACATTTCAAGAGTTATAAGTTATAAACAATATAAGCGATTAAAGTCGAGATTAAAGTTGATTTAATCAAATTTATCATCTGCAATGTTTATATTTTTGCTTATATGTGTATCGAATTGTCATTTACATATTAATTTTTGTAATAACTTAGATTTGAGAGAGAGAGAGAGAGAGAGAGAGAGAGAGAGAGAGAGAGAGAGAGAGATTAATTTTTAGTTCAGTAAAAGGAACTAAAAATATGATTAGAGTTATGATTTTGTCTTCCTATATTTTGATTTTCTATGTTATATATAATTATTACATAATTTATTACACATAATTTATTACAATCAGTTAATTCGCAATATATTAATAATAAATAATAATATTTTCATATTATTTTCTCAAATATATTCTAATATCACAAAAATTCTTTATTGAATCACATAATTTTATTTCACTTGAAACGTGAAAATTTAAAAGAAAATAAATGTACCAAACATTAATTTGAATAAATATGTGATCAGAACGAAGGCAAACTTTGTTCTCCAAACGATCAAAATATACAGTAATAGCTTCTTCGAAATTGATTTGCAATGTAAGAAACAAATTATTACTTATAACAGAATCAACATTTTCTTATAATACATTAAATGTTTTTATTAAGACAATTGATATCTAACACACGACCTTCCTTCCTTCGCGCAATGTGTATACGCGGTAAGTACATCCGGTAAGTTTTCGAGCAAATAAGAACCAGCACAAGCTGTTCCATGTGTTGTCGCTTTAGGTCTTATTTACGATAAGGAAAACATTAGCAATATTAAGATTTCAATTTATCAGAAACCAGTTATTGGAATACATGATTTCTGATGGTTTGAAATCTTAATATTTATTCCTATTTCCAATATTTTCTCCATTATACATACAGTCTTACTGTACCTTAAAATATAATCGTTGTTTTAAACTTCATTATTTTACCGATTGGCTTGCGTGTCAATTCTTTATAAAATCTAATATAACTCTATAATTTATTTTGTAATTAGTTTACGTGACTAATTAATCCAGTGGTATTAACAACTCCGAGTAATGCTACAGTGGTAACAGCTAGTTATCGGATCAAATACTTCACGCGACTGATCCGTTTAAAGTAGATCGTTATGATAGGGAAATGAGAATTATATGTTGTCTCGTTGCAATATTTACAGATGATAAATGCATTTCTGAGTGATGCTGAGTTATACTTAAATATACATTAAGTCACGTGTGCACCGTACTTTTAATATCTTGCTGATTTACTTATCCAGTTTCAGATTATAAGAAGTGCGAAATACACTGAAAAATAATTTACTAAATCTTAATACATATTTCTTTGAATATTTCTAACAATAAGTAAATATTTATTTGTAATAAATAAATATTTACGTAATAAAAAAACAATAGTTGAATTAAATTATAAAATGGTTTTTGTATCAAATGTTTACATTTACTTAGAAATATTCAAACAAATATTTATTAAAATACATAATAAAATATAGCTCAAATACTTAAAATAAAAGAAATTGTGTTAAGAAGGGCTAGAGCCAAAACAACAAATTTTAATGTACGTAATATGATAATACAGTTGACATTAAATATTAGGTGTAGTAAAAAGAAATCCATTATTTTTGCATGAAATTGAATGGAAAAATAATGGATTTCTTTTTACTACACCTAATCAAAATAAAAGTAAAAACAAAGATAAAAATTATATATATAAAACGATTGACTAAAAATGGGCTAACAAAAGATAACTATTTATAGAGATGATAAAAAAAAATGAAAAAGTAGATCTTGGTTGTTTAGGCCATGACTTCAAATCCAAATATATCACTGAATATGTAGTCAATGGAAAGTAGATCCTGGATTTACGTCAAATATTCAAAATTCGAAAAATCATCATATCATTAAGTATAAATCACTGAATATATGTAGTTAAACAGACCCTGGATACGTAAGTCGATTTCAAAAAGTATTGCCAAATATAAATATATCGCTGATAATGCCAATTATTAATTAATCCTTCTAATAAAAAGTTAATCCAGATTCTATAAATATAATATTGAATTGTATAAGAATTAAAATGTACAAAAATTTAGTTACCATGAACATGAAATGTATAAAATGCATAAAAGACAGAGTAAAAAAAATACATATAAATAAATATAGAACATAAATTAGGTAAAATAGATAAAGCTGAATTTAATAAATTTAAACTAGCTAAAAAAAGTTTAGAAACGTAAAGTAATTTGTAAAATAATATGTATAAAATATAAAATTCGGCCATATAAATAAGACAGAGTTCAAAAAAATATGTATAAATAAATATAGAATATATATAAATAAATATAAAACATAAATTAGATAAAATAGATAAAAGAATCCTCACCGCAAGTTTGCTTCAGTTTATATTTAAATATGTTATAATTTGACTCTTTGATTCATCTTTATTTTTGTCACTACAATTATCGGACTACACATTGCGTTTTTTAAGATATTTTTTTTTTATTCTGTCTTTTATACATTTCACGTTTATTGCTAAGTAACTAAATTTTTGTACTTTAATTCTTATACAATTCAATATTATTATACTTATAGAATCCGGATTAATTTTTTATTAGAAGAATTAATTAATAATTGGCTTACTTTGCGGCATTATCAGCGATATATTTATACTTGGTAATACTTTTTGAAATCGAATCATGGCATAAATCCAGAATCTACTTTTCATCGACTACATGTATTCAGCGATATATTTGGATTTGAAGTCGTGGCCTAAACAACCAAGGTTTACTTTTAATCTTTTTTACCGTATTTCTATAAGTAGTCATTTTTTGTTAGCCTATTTTTAGTCAACTGTTTTGTATATTATTTTTATAACTTTGAAAATGATCCGATCGGAGCGTTGAAACGTTAATTTTATGTAGTTTTATGCATATTTTTATCTTTGTTTTTAATTTTATTTTTATTTAATGTCATAACAACTGTATCATATTACGTATATTAAACTTTGTTGTTTTAGTTCATAGCTCTTCTTAACACAATTTTTTTTTATTAAAATTAAGTTTTTTTTCAGTGTAATATTCGAAGTACGAATCAAGTAATCCAAACTGAGCACGTGATACATCGACCATTTATTAACAATCGTTTTGGAGCACAAAAAGATATATATTCGACATATTTATTTTAGTGAGATGAATATTTCATATCGGTAAAGAATTGGCCAGTATATATTGTGACACGGTGTTTGTTTTTTTGTCATATGGCATATTAGGTATACACACGATCATCTTGTTTACGTTCGCACGGTGAGACTCGAGCTAGCCGGCAACGTAAACGGTATGTCGTAACATCATTGACTGTTTCGGTACGCAAATACCGAAATACGGTCACTCCTCGCAATGCATTAGCAATTATTAATCTACGTGAAAAATTAATTGTCACCTTTAATAATCGCAGGTTATCGTCAGTTTATGCTACAAAAGAGAAATGAAGAAATAAGTGGAGAATCATGCTCAGGGAGGCATCGGGCGACAGCGGAGCAAATATAAAGTGAGTAATTTATTTATCGTTTTATTTATATACCTAATATTAATCATTAGTAATTATTTCGTGTTGTAATTTCTTGAAATATTAATTATTTCTATTGCTATAGTTTGAATATATATATATATGTGTTTTATAATTTAACGTAGTTTATGCTCTGTCGCATCATATCGTTGAGTGACAAATTATACTCTAATTTAAAATAATGAATCTAAGAAAATATAAGAAATATATATTACACAAATAAATATAACATTTATAGATCCATACGTCCATACGTCCATTGCTTTGAAATCTACCAAAAGAGATTATATTCAATATTGAATCCTGAAATATGTGCATATATGACGTGTATATATGACATTATAAAACATATTTTATATTAAAATATTAAAAAAATAATTATAGAAAATAACTCGCAGAGTGAATAAGCTTAAATGTTAGATTTCTGTACAATATAAATGATAAAAATAAATTTATTTTCATATGGGATTAATAAAAATTGATTTATAAGATGAGAGAGAGAGAGAAAGAGAAAGAGAGAGAGAGAGAGAGAGAGAGAGAGAGAGAGAGAGAGAGAGAAAGAGAGAGAGAGTTATTAATGATTAAGATTATTATCAATAACCAGTTCTGTTATTCAATAACCAGTCGTCAAGCAGTTCTATTAGGCAAAGATTAAAAAAATGTCCATATAAATAGAAATTGCGCTACATCATTAGAGCTGCGATGTGCGATATCAGTGATGCTTAAGCGTTTTCCTAGAATTACGGGTGTTACGTAATTATCGCAAAAAGATCTTAATGATCCTCTACGACAAAAACTATGATAATTATCTGCAACCCTGTAAATTTATTCCTTTAACCGTTAACGAAGTTTCTGCGCTTGCCGCAATGGAAATTGCGAGCAACAGAGATGGCTAAAGGGAGATAAGTAGAAATGAAAGACTAAGAAAATGTCTCATATAGGATTTTCCCAGAACGGATCGGTCTAACGGAAAAGACCTAGCAGACATGGAGAATCGTTTTGCATAATAGATTCCGTACCGCTTGCATGCTAGTGCAAATAGAAACGAATTCCTCGGTGCATTCGACGTAACAATCGAATCGGTAATCAAGCCGGTCTCGATAATCGAATCAGACCGGGTACACGTGTAATTGAAATTTCACAGTCGACCAACGCAAATACCATAGCGCGTAGCCATTCTTCGAAATTACGCCACCAAATTTCGTTTTGCTTGTCGGCGACATCGATCAGCAGGATGAGTTACGCTCGTGGGAATTCTAATTGTAAATGTGATTGATTTAAAGACTTTTAATATGGAATACATGGATCAATAAATGGTAATGGAATATTAACTAAGGAAGCATTTGTTGGATATCTGAAAATAAAAGGTTTCTGATAGCTTAATTGTCAATCGCTTTAGTAATTAAATTTTTATTAAATTAAACTCTATTTTTAACTAACTGAAAAACAAAGCTGAAACATTTATGCTTATATTTTTAAAAATTTTACATTTTAATTTTTTATATTATGCTAATAATCAACATAAAGGAAAGAATCTGAATATTTATTTTTTTTATTATTGGATAAGATAATATTAATAAGACACTAAATAATTTTAAGTCGTAATGATTTTATATATAATAGAATTTTAAATATGTGGCAAAAGTAATAAAATGTTATAGTAAATTCGTTTTTCTTCATCATTCTTTAGTGATGAAGCAATTGAAATATCGAACAATTCAAGGAATATGCTCAACAAATTATTAATATCGCTAAAGCAGGATAGATACTTAATTAGCAATTACACAACACTCATGATAAGATACTTTTATTATCCGAGAGATAGAATCGGTATTGATCCACTTTGGCGTAAGAATAAGTAATCGATGACGCGATGTGATAGGTTTTGATTAAAAAGAAAGAAAACAAAGTAACAGAAGAAAGTGGCGAATCGCTCCTCGACCTCGCTGTCGCCTTCTTCGTGCAAATTGACCCTAACAAAGAAATCTTCTTTCGCCTTTCTTCCTCCTCCGAACATCATTCGTTCTGACATAGCTTTGTTTCGAAAATCTTGTAAATCCATGAAGTGTGCACGTCAGGAAAGTAAATGTAAATGTTTTGTATAACAATGATTGCTATTAACAAAGGATTGTATTGACAATAAGCATTTTGAAGCTAACTTTTTATAGCTCACAATCAGAATACTCTTTGTTCTTAGCATGCTTACTGTAACGAATGCGAGAATAACGGTAAACAGGCTCAATAGTTCCACATAACTATGGATACATTGACATTTGTTTGAGATTAACAGCTAATGTTGTAAAATTTCGAGATTAATTTTCTATCCGTGTCTTCTATTCATTTTTCTGGTGGCTTAGCACCTTCTCTGTTTTTTTTTTTCGATGTAAATACAAATCAAGGAAGAGAAGTGTCGACGCAACGACGACATGTACATACATGCCGAACGTGCGTTAAGATTTTTTTTTTCAAAGACGGGACATAGGAAATGCGTAATACGCTGGACAATACTCGACACGCTTTCCAACGACTTCACTTATTCACGCATAAGTCCGCGCCATTATCTTTTCAACTGTCCACTTTGTATCGTTTGTGTAACTCACCTCGAGCGGAGAAAGAGAGATAGATACGAGAGAGGCTTGATTCTTCTTCGAAGAACCGGCATACACGTGCGCGTGCAGTGCGAATTTCGTATCGGTGATTAATCAAACGGGAAACTGGTTTTAATCCTCGCACTTGCCGGATAATACATTATCCGTCTATGACTTTCAAGTGTCAAAACAGCATGCGCAATGAACACAAGAATATAATTTATGCACGATGACAAAACTGTTTTCTTCAAAAAATAAAAATCACGCGATGATTACTTCTATAAAGATAGTAAACGATGATAGAGAAAAGTGAGCAAAAGATAGATACGCCATATCTATTTTTTACTCTCCGTTTACAATCACATTTTTACTCCCACCAAGTCCAAGTATTTTTTTATTATTCTAGACTTTCAAAAAAAAAATGTAGAAAAATTTAGAGTTACTTTTCAGCTCTATTACAATGTGAAATATTTTTTTAACAACATATTTTAGGAAAAAGAGTTGAAAATTCCAACCTTCTCTTTATAGACGGATATAGAGTTAATTTTATGTAATGAGGCATGAGACGTTCACGGAACAACCCAACGACGCAATCGACTAAATTTCGCGTGCACACGCGAAAATTACGCGTGTTGTGCGACACAAGAGAGGATCGTCCGTGACATATGAACAATGGTCCAGTATGCAAAACAAACGCTGCCGCCATCGGCTCGACAGCCGAGTATAGAGTATAATCTCGAAAACGGACGAGGCGCGCGTTTCGCGCATATAATATTCGGCGGCACGCTATTGTGGCTGCTAATGGAGAGTTGAGCGGAAGGGGACGACACAGAGGAGAGGGATAGAGGAGGAATATCGACGTGTATTTCCGCTTACGCGTCAACGCAATGGGCGTCGACGCCCCTCGTCCTGAAGTTGGTGCTAGAGAACTCGGCTCTCATAGACCTCGTGGAGAGCAGAGCGTTCTGTCCCACAGGATATAGACGCTCACATGCGAATCTGCTTGTCATGACGAACACGCGCGCACCAAGGCTCTATCTATTTCTCCCTCTCCGTGTCCCCTTCTGCGTTCTACCGCGGCCATTATGCCGGCGTGAATGGAGTCCGCGTTCGAGTACGAGATTCGAATCAGCGCGGCGCACCCCGGTCCACCGTCGACACTTTGCCTCTGTTCGAGTTGTCAATGGAAAGAGGGGCCCACCGTACTGGGGAAACGCCGGGAACCAATGCCTCTCGACAATGGAGGCTCGCGATACGTCGAGGCTAAGCTTTTTTTCTTCCCAGTACGGTGACTGCCGCTGTCATTCTCACGACTGACATTGACGTCGTACTCCAACGGAAAGAGGTGTCGACGGAGGTGCTGGAGATCGAAATAACGTAGAGACCACGATGGCATCGGAGACGCGGTATATTATCGTACGATACAGACATGATACTTACGATATACACACAATCAGTTCATAACTGCGACAACTGTCAAATCTCCATGAGATTTTCAGAAGAAATCTTTGAATCCGCGGCAAAGCGGATTATACTCCGTTCGCAATGAAGGATCTTTATAATCGCGTTTTTTACCTGTTGCTGAAACGAATGCACTGTATTGAATTCCATGACTTTTTATTACATGGCAGAGCTCCAGGATCGTTGATGTACGGATGTACCTCCTGCTATATTTTTCAATTTAACGCAATATAATCGTGTCTGAAATTAAATTTCTATTGAAGCAAAGTCCGTTAAGATTTTAAATGACAAATGACAAAATCAAATTTTATTATTTATTTGTTTCGTCTATTTTTAAAAGAAATCGCCTTCTTTCATTCTATTATCAATACATTTTCCTATCATGAATGAACACTCGTTGATCGCGAAGAAGAACCGAATTTGCACTGACAATCGAGTGGTGAGAGCAACACAAATTCCATCCCAAGTTCGTGGATTAAATCGCTTGCGCTATTCCGCCCTCGAGTTAATCCGATTACTTTCTTTGATTCGCGATTGCTCGCAGGCACACACACCAGATTACCCTCCGATCGTACCGTCGAGAGCGATTCGCGTCGCTCGTGACGTCACGAGGGACGGATGTTCGTATGGTCCTTCGATCTCGAGAAGCAGATTCGAAACGTGATTGCGGGTTGTCGGCGGTTGCTTCGATTCGTGCATGCAACTACCGAAACGTACGAAACGATAACGAAGAATGACTTTACCCCCCGTGGCGACCAATTACATGCGAGGGGTCCAAAGAAATGTCAAGAGCTCGCCAGCGCGCGCCAATGCTTTGCAACAGCAAAATCGTTACTCGTTTTGACCTTTCCATTTTTTTAACAGCTCCTGTAGCGTTGAATATACTGATGACAATTACATGCTCCACTGGCGATAGACGAAACGCCTTGATGATCACCTGTCTTTCGTATTTGTGCAATTATGGCCTCAACAATTATTGTTAAGAATTAGAAAGGCTTATAATTGCATAGTAAAATAATTATAGTTAGAAGTTTGTATAATTATTACTGCTATAACGTTAATAATAATTATTATATTATTTATGTTTTATATACTAAAAGGAATATACAGTATACTTGTTCCCGAAAACAACTATAATTTATTATGCAAATTTACCATATAATTATAGTCACAAATATCAAAAACTTTTCTCTAAGTATATTTATTTAGAAAATAATTACGTCTGCAAAATTTTCTTGTCGATTCAGCAGATAAATATTTATAATATTTTAGAATATTTTTCGTATTTCCAAATTGAACAAATAAAATACAATTCTTTTTTATCTGAAATCATATTAAAGTTTATGTAATGCTAGATTATCAGAAAGATCTGAAATGTTTCATTCTTTAATCGATTTACAATACTCCTATTATATTACAGTTTATTCTTCCTCTTTCGCCACAAAGTTAAAATTGAAATTAAAATCAAAACATAGAAAATTGAATTTTGATAATGATAACCATTATAAATATGTATAGAATAAACTTTTTATAATTCGTAACTTATGACACACGATTTAACTTATTTCAAGTTTTTGTTTCATGAATAATCGTTTATTATTATACATGTACTCACTTATCCTCCGCCTAGTATAATTATTGTTATCGTATTGTACGCGCACGCATTCGTATTTTTCTACTCACGTGCAGTACACGATTGTGTACTGCATGTGTGTGTTTTTTCATTTACGGTCACACATCCAGAGAAAGATTTCTTCAATTCAAAGAAAAATGTTTCTTTGCTATATGATTAAAGAAAATATTTCTTTGATTTTAAAGAGTAATGTTTAAATCAAAGAACTAACGTTTCAAATCAAAGAAATTTCTTTGAATCGGAGAAACCTTTCTCTAGATATGAAAGAAACTTTTTGTACAGAGAGGAGAGTAAGAGGATAGTATCCACATGATTTCAAGAAAACGGCGAATACTCTTCATCGTAATTTTTGTTTCGAAACTACCGGGTAAAACCACTAATGCCGCTTCCATTATAACGTCACATTCGATTTGGCATATCGCTTTGGCGGCGAACACCCTCTCCCAAGGGACGGGTCGAGGTTCGTAGAAAGAGAGGACTCTGTTATGTATATTAGAGACTCAAATTTCCGTGGCATAATACTAAGACTACGCATACAATATCGGCTCTTATTTGCATTCATTAGATTAAAAGTAACCGCATCGCTACCCATGACTTATCTAAGCGAAAATATGAATTCATATTACAATTTAAATAAACAAATTTCTTTTATAATAAAATTATATTAAGACTTACAGAATCTTATTTGTAATTTTATAAATAAAGAATCAAAGAACATTTAATATAATTATCTACAATATTTAATACAATATCTACGTACTAATTATAGTATAAAGAGTATTTCAAAAAAGAATTAACTCTAAATGTTAATGAAAAAATATATTCTCATCATATTACGTATAAAACTATTATATAATATCCGATTGTTAGAGAAGTTTAAACGACACACATCTTTTGCCAGCGGTTCAATTTTCTCTGATTTTCTTTCATCTCGAATTCTCTATTTTTCTGTCAAACGGACCGCGCGCGGTGAAGTCATGTGATATTGCAGCGTACGCGAGTTTCTCGAAAAGGATGCAGCGATCCCATTTCACACGGATGACATTTAATGCTCATGCGAACTGCAGAAGAGCGATTCGAAGAAAACAGCTTCAAAGAAGAATAAATGAAGCTTCGTGGATTACGTTTTGAAAAGGGGAAAAATATGAGCAAGACACAGAAAAAAAGCGTAAGAAGGTAGAAGAGAGAGTGAGCAAGAGAGAGAGAGAGAGAGAGAGAGAGAGAGAGAGAGAGAGGAAAGAAAAAATGAGGGTGTGAATGAGAAATATGAGGAGAAAAGGGATGCGATGAGGGAATGATCGTGTGATAAAAAAGAAGCACCTATTTGTGAAACGTTACGTCGCAAAATGATGAGAAAGTAGCGCAAAGCGAGGATGTCAGAACGCACGTGTCCTTTAATCCTTTAATCCGACATTGCCCTACGAAGACTCTCCCTTCTCGAGTGTTGCAGTCGCAGCTGTGAACTTTCAAGACGGAGACATGTTGACATTAAAACGAATACGAATTGAAGAACGAGACGAACGAGATTTTTCACATAGACTCTTAGCGTTTGTGCTGCAGAATTACTAATACCTACAGGATTTTAAATTCAAGAAGAAATAGTGCAATACATTTTATTTGTGGAATCAAACGATACAATTTTAATTTTGAATTAATACAAAATATTTTACAACTTTATTTGGAAGTGATATATTAAGTCATTGATATATTAAATAAATAGTTTTAATAACATTTAAGAATAATTCTGTCATTTTTAATAATATATTATACGTGATGGTATGTTTCGATAATTAGGTCTTCGTCAATATTTAAATAAGAATATATTAACTTTTTCGATAGATTAACGTAACATGATGAAATAACTTCATATCAATTTATTTGGATAAGTACTTATATTATGAACATTAATCCACATGTACTACATGTACTTTAATTAAATTCATAAAGGTTTAACGGAAATAATGAATTAAATATTTCGAAATTGAATTTTATTGCGAAATTCTATCTAAATATTCGTACTTTATTATTGTATTATGCGAATAAACAATAAGAAATGCACATTTTGACAATGATGAATTGCACAGAACATGCTTATACGTATACATATATGTATCGTGTATGTACATACACAAAGTATTTGTATACGTATTACAAGTACTCATGAATTGAAGACTGAAAGGAAAAGACGAGCTGTTTTTTCCAATGATTAAAAATTACACAATCGTTGGCCTCACGTGTTAAAGCGTGTAACTTTGTTAATACATTCAGCTGTGACTTTAATTTTATGAGAAACGTGATAAAGTCAATACTTATTTTTCCATTTTTTTCCCATTTTTTTTGTTTTCTCTTTAATCAGGTGCGAACCAGTAATCTTTTTTGATTCCTCCTTTATGAAACGAATGATGCTTACATCATATAGAAAATGTACACACAATATCTCTTACCTTTTCAAACAAATCCTCTCAAAATTTTCATTGAGAATTTTTATTTAGAGTTTCTCTGGATAAATAATATATAATAGCGATTCTTAGAAAAATACATTTTTTTAAAAAACGCGCAATTTTTTGATTTACTGAGAATTTTCTTGATAACACAAAAGAGTAAAAGAATTCAGAGTTATGGTAACATTATTCTTTAAGTAATACATTTATAACTTTAGTTTCTTATCTCTTTCACAAATATATTTATATTTGTAACACTTACGAAAACAAAATTTTTTTACGTATTATTAAAATGATATAAGTTGATATAAGTTTAAATCCACTATCACCACCTAAACTGACCAGAAACCATTGAGAATCTTAAGATAAAGCTGTATAGAAAAAAGTACCACCCGGATGTTAAAGTTGACGACTTAACGAGCCGTTTCAATCTAAAATCATGCTGCAGAAGCAAGTCTCGCGTTTCTTTTTTCGTGACTCTGTCTCTCCGCGACAAGGCTGGAATAACAAATAGTCTACAGAAGAAGATCCCAGATCATGGATTATTTTCCGGCGTCGCTATAAAACTGTCTAGAACATCGTCTACCGATCATCACCCTCCAGCTAACACACGCCACTCGATACGTCCACTATGTCGCTTGTCGTACAATGCTTTTCGAGAAAGAATAACAAATGGTTACTTTGCGTATATTTCTTTTTTACTTTTAACAAAGATATCTTTAAAAATAAAATCATTTAAACATAAAAAAAAATTCGCGGTTATTATAGATTAAGAAAACTTAAAATTTAAACAAATGACAGTATTTAGGAATTTTATAAATTTATATATTTATGTATTAATTTTGTGATATTTTTTTAAGCTATTTAATAAAATTATTTAATAAAATTACATTGTAATAATTGCAGTTCGTGACGCAATGGAAGCAATTAATAAAGAAACTTGTGTTCGCAACTGTTGTGTTCCATTATCATCTGTTACGACAGTGTTGCATGTGTAACAGCATACTATGACTTACAACTTTGCGAGGTGATAGAATGTTTACACGCCTCGAGCGTGTATTGAAGGTAAACGTGAAGCTCGATTAAACCTGTTACCCGTGCAATCGATAAATTAAATTCCGTTCCTTGAAAAGGGAAGTTCTGTCATGGTAATAAAAACAAAAAAAAATAAAATATAATAGATTTTCCCAGGCAAATTTTGTCATTAATTTTGCTACAAATACTGATAACAATGTTACAAAACCAAACTGTACGATATCTTATCACATGCCCTAATTGCTTGCTACTCAGCGACGAGCGCTACGGACGACCTATATCGACGTTCGCTTACTTGCAATTTTCCACTTTAATGAAATTTGCCACTTCGATAAGTCACTTCATACGATCCACATTTACAGCGGCTTAAATTTAAGTATCTGTTGAAGACATACTTCCATTTTCGAAGTGCATCAAGGAACGCACTTTGCAAAATACAATCATGCGACAAGATATAAAAATAGTTCAACATGCGATATAAAAATAGAAGAAAATAAGATCGATTTATTAAAACAAGGAAACAAACAAGGAAACTTCATCATTCATTAATAAATGATATAATGCGATACTTTACAAAATAAGCTTGTTATCAGGATTTATGGTTAAAATCGCATTTTCATAACATCACGCGGTAAAATCGATTTAATAATAATGCAACTAATTGACTGTTTCTCTCAACGCGAGAGCAAATAATTAATTTTGACGGCTGCGTAAATTTGCAACATGTAATTCCGAACGAGACGTAATTTGTATGCGCGAGATGTTATACGACTATGTCGATTAACTATCGGCCGTGCCGCGATTTCCAGACGCACGCTAATTTCCGCGATGAAGGAAAAACTTGTACAGCGCGAGAACTCGATACGCGCGACCCTCGACCCTTCTACGGCAATCGTTATATAATGTTTCGCCTTAATTGCGGATTCAAACCCCAGCTATCCGCGCAGCAAGGGCGGCTGCGTCGCCGTTGCCGGGTGATACACTTTTAATTGCGTCCAGATTTACAATTCAGATTTGTCAGACTCAAATCGGTCGTCCGTCCCTCGCGCATACATCCCAAATTCGTTCGAGTGCATGAGGGCGAAATATGACACATTGCGTGTGACGGTAAGCGCATAGCTTTCAATCGATGGATTCGCTGGGAAAAAGAATGGCTTGATAAAAGCGTGATACATTTGCGCGGATATTGTAACAAATATTGTTTCATTGGATATCCTCACGCTCTGCGGAAAACGAAAACACAATACGAAACCGATAGGAAAACCGTTTGATATTAAATCACTCCACTAGTTTGATAAACAAAATTGAAACACTTGCAAAAGAACATATCTTTTCGTTATGAAGCAAAAATACAGTCTCGGTAAAAATACAGTCTTCAACAATTATCAACGGACCATTCTAAAGTCTTTTTTTTTATCGTTTGAAATTATTCCTGCTGTTATGTAATGTAAAATCCACTTTACCATGCATGAGAAATACACGTGTTCTGTGTTCACACGTGTGATGTTTCCCTAGATAACAATGCTGGCTTTTCAATTTTATCCAGAGGATATAACGAGAAAGTTTCCGAGATTAAAAGAGAAAATAACTACGTTTATTACTTGAAGTCTAAACTTTCTATAATAATTTTAGGGTTATTTTGTTTTACTTGGTTCCTGTCAAAGTAAAATTTATTGTTACAATAAAAATCTGTTCGATAGGAACGGAATGTGTTGGCTATAAATAAAACGAGAGCAGAATTTTTCTATTTTTTTTTTTTTTTAATATAAATTAAAACAATAAAAGGGGAAAGTATTTTTAATCCCTCATACTCTCGAAAATTAACAATTAAAGCTAAAGAGAGTGGATCGTAGAAATTAGAGCGCGATTGTCCTTTTAAATTTAATTTTAGTACTTAATTATTGTACAGAAAATTCGTCGAATATTTTAATTCGAATTGAAGTCTTCTTCAGCGAATTTATTCTTTAAAAACTATGGTATATCCTTCGTTCACTAGAGACAATCCTAGTAGATTGAATGATCTAAAGTGGTGTGTAACATTTGGCTGAAAATGTATCGAGTACAGAGTTAGTACTCCATAAGTGGAATTCATGAGGAACCTGTTAATAAATAATAAAGAAAATACACAAAAAATTTTCTTAAATAACGTCACGTAGATCATTTTAAGTGAGAATCACTGGTCAATATAAAATAAGATAATGTGGTTTGTGATAAGACAAAGGCGAGATTTGAAGGCGAGAATTGAAGAAGATTCCAAATCAACGTTCGACAAACTTTCTGTGTAATAATTATAATTAAGCACTAAAATTATTTAAAAGGTCAATTGCGCTAATAATGAATATTTTAAAACAAATCTACATACGACGCGATAAAAAATTGATATATGTGTTAATAAATGTCTCAACATCCTTTTACAAAATATCGCGAAATGATGCGGCGAGTATTGAAACGGTGCTATTCTCGACCGCCTTTCTTATCGCTTTCCCAATATGCTCAATACACGCTACCACCCTCCCGATAAGATGGCAAGTAAGAGGCACAAGCACCACAGGATAGGAGCTCGATCGAGTGGCCGATTCTCCTTTTGAAGGAGCCGACCGCGCTTCTTCATCATCGCGGTACATTCTCTCTTTTTCTTTCCTAGCCAGCGCGTTGGCAGTGTAACGGGGAATCAAAGACGTTCTCGACGGGTGTTGCCATGACACCGTGAAACCTGCATCCCACGTCGAAATCTCTCTTCGAACTCTCGCACATTTTTCCCCTGCGGCGTTTTCTCCCGAGAAGTCTAGGGTTTCTTGGTTCGGATTCGATAGACATCTAAACGTGCAAGGGTAACATCAAATTGCACACATATGAATTGTACACTCATGTTGAATTATGTATTTGTAGGAAATGTCTTGAATTATAAATGTGAATTATTTTCGACAATTGGACAATACCACAATCGCTAAGTTACTTGCCAAGCTGGAGTAAACCGTTCCATTAGGCAAAACCTGACACGATTATTATTCATAGTTTAAAGGATGCTGTTTAATTCTTTCTGGCATTTGAGTTTGCAAGAGCAAGCCTGGTACCCATTTGAAAATACAACCTGGCCGCGTTCCAGCGTTCCTCCGATTCTCTTTTCTATCTGTCGACTTTTATTACAGAACGACGCACCGTTCTCTTCGCCGTTTGCCTTTTCATCGTGACGCCCGCAGCTCGATGCATTTTACAATTGCTTCCGAAGCAATCTGAATCTGTTTGATCGCTATGGAGCTTTATCCACTATATTTACGTTCTGCCTATTGTGATTTATCGACGTGAATCCTATTTTTATCGCGGTTACGCAGTTTGAATAAATCGATCGAGTTTATCCAAGCTACTATGGTCAAAACAGCATTGTTGAAACTATCTTTAAGCCGGCGCAATCAACGCTTTTCACGTGGTACTCGTTGTACAAGTTTGCGAACAACTTCTATTAATGGAAGAACTTTTGCTGTAGCGTAACATTAAATATTTTATAACTACTCTTATTTAACATCGATCGGCGTAATAAAGTATTATTTAAAAATCAATCATATTGTAGAAGTAAATAAATTAATACATGATATATTGAAATATATAATTTTAAAATATTATATATTAAAATATATATGTATGTGTGTACATAAATTTAATTTAAAGGCTTCACATTCTTAACTATTTCTCGTGAAACAAGTTTCTTCCCATTTCTATTCGCAGGTTTATTTAAAGGGTCATAAACATTTACATAATTTCCAACATGTTTCGAACTACGTTTGCAATATTTTATCGCGGTCTTGCCAATAAGTTCCAAGCCTGTTCCAGCGGTCAAGCTTAACCGCGAGCTATTCTGTACTTGAGAAAATTTATCTTTACTCGGTAAAACATATTTGTAAGAAACGCCGCGGAATGAATCTCTGGATTTTTCTCTGCTATGAAAATGTGCCGAAGTACACATTAAAATTTACGACAGCGGAAATTTACCGGAATGGACAGCTCGCCGGCCACCCTTTCCAAACGATAAATTCCTTGGACTTTATCCAGCCACGTTTATCCGTGATTGTCTTACGCATAGTTTGTTCTACTTTAGTTTGCCTTTTCGCCGCTCCGTTGGTTCCTTACCGTTTCTCCAGCATTGTGCGTCACCGGAGACGCAATATTTCGTTGCACTAACCCTCGAGTGAAGTAGAACGACCTGAAACAAATTCCGCCATCTCAAGTCTCATCTCTAGTAAGCGCGAAGCCTGATAGAAAAACTCAATCTCCATTCTTTATCTATACTAAAAGCAAAGCCAAAGTCTATAAAGGTAGTACAAATGTAGATTTATTTGACTCGTATATATTACATTAAAATAAAGAAGATATATAGACTTTAAGTTTAAATAAATAATGTAGAGACTTTTATGTATACAGTATATCTAAGGCGAAATATATACACATATAAAGTTATATAATATATCAAAAACATATATTCTTTTTTAATATCAAAAGTGTTTTTAGTATCAAAACAATAACTTTTTTATGGAGCCAATTTATTGGCACAAAGATAAGTTTTGTACTACAGTGAGAAGACTGATTGCAATGTTATCTAATTAATGTTATTGAATGCGGAAATCCGATATTCAAACTAGAATTTTCATTATTCTAGAATACGTGTATGTGATTCTGAGCCCCATATATACGCTTTCGCGAGATCTCTAAAAAATATCTCTAAAACGATGCGCTCTTCACGCAAACGATTGTAATACACCTTCGAGAGGGATGTATGTACGCTCTGCGATCCTCGTAAAGGGTCGAGTAGAGAAACGAGAAAGGGCGAGACGCAGTCCTTGGAAAAAAGCTCGCCGGCGTATATCGAAGAAGAAGAAGTACACACAGAGTCGGCAAACGCGCGAGAAAGAAATTCCCATTACTTTGCCCTGGCGACGTCTACAACCCTGCCGCCTGCGTCTTCCTCTTCTTCCGTTTCCTGTTCGCACCCCCTCGCGCGGCCTGCACCCTCCTTCACCTCGTCGTCATCCTTCTCGCCAGTTTCTCCCCTAGATAGGAGGGGATGAAGAAGGACCACGATACACGCATGTGCCAGAGCCATTCTATCGATTTCTCTGTTTCTCGTGGTAGTCACGGGGAGGCGTCCCCGGTATGTCGCGCCGTGTTCTCCCGCTATATCTCCGTACTATACACGCCACCCAAAACAGCCTCGCTACGGTCGTCGCCAGATTCCCTTTTCAAGGTTAACCGTCGCTCGACACCACGTTGAGCAAATACTGATCGGTTAGTTAGAATTCAATTGTTCGCTCTTGTCCTTTGCACGACTTTCTCTCTTTCTCCCTGTCCTTCTCTCTTTCTTTCTCGTACTCCGATTGTGTGCCGCGATTGTGCGAGTGACAAGGACAGTTTCCCGAAGGAGCACTAAACTACGTAGATAACACTTCGGTCGGTCGTGTGAGGGAGTGCGCCGATTGCAGGTGTCTGGACGAAGTAATATTTTTCTCCTTTGGTGAGTAGAGACGATAATAGCTCGGCAGAATAGAAATTGAATCGATGATTTCACGATGTGTACAGGTTTTGACAGCAGAATGATAGGAAATGATAATATTTTCATGTATTCCTAACAAGGAACTTAATAACCAACAAGAAATTTTTTTCGTATTGATAATACTAATTTTACAGCAATTATATCAATATGAAATAAAGGATGAGGATAGAGCGATCGTAATTAACGATTGATAACTTTCAGATTTCGAAGTAGACTTCTTTCTATCACATGATATTTTTATATCTATATAATTCTAGTTGTTTGATCGCATTTTAGATGTCATACATTAATGTTAGCGATTGAAGAATTCCTTTTCGCTTGTGACAATATAAAAAAGACAGTAATGCATAAGTACTCAATCCTTAGGAATGGAGTTTATTTAACGGATAGTCGCGGCCGTTAACCCGATTTACAATAGGTGTAGTAAGCGTCAAGCTGTAACTAATTGATCAATCACAGTCGAAGTGTGAGATGAATAACCGACT
Organism: Atta colombica; assembly: GCF_001594045.1. Classification (NCBI taxonomy): domain Eukaryota; kingdom Metazoa; phylum Arthropoda; class Insecta; order Hymenoptera; family Formicidae; genus Atta; species Atta colombica. The sequence goes on from NW_017259437.1 coordinate 1,966,399, forward strand.
GTGATTCGTTACAACTTATAGATTATTACACCTATTATACACCCGAAATTACTATCAAATACAACTCAATGTTGAGAAATTTTAATTAGTATCTAGTGAAAGCATATTCCTTCAATCTCGCGTTTATTTTTATTATGGCCAGGCATTTAAAAAAGAACATCTTTCTTTCGTGTTACTGAAAGTACTCATTTTTTAGTAATAAGAATAGAGCATTAAATTGAATCATATTTACGAATAATATTTATAATAAGAAATAATTTATTATTTTTTCTTTGTTTGCGTTAAATTTAAAAAATATCTTCAAATTTTTATGACTATCATCTTCAACATTTGAAAATATTTTCGTTTAAAGATACAAAAAATATACTCTAATAACTATATTTACATAAAAGTTGCAAGATTTTAAAAATAGATTCTGAGCCTGTAGAGGTTAATTGGAATTTTAATATACGTACAGTATGTTGAAAAAAACATTCATCAATTCTTGATTTAGTATTTCCATTACATTTTACGCTCACTAAATTTCTTTTGATTGGCATATTATCCATTCACCGATTGACACAAATATTTTTACATACAAGACTTTACAAACTGCCACTGCGCCGAGTTCATTTACATTTTGACTGCGCAAGAGATAGAAAATGTCTTTTTAAACCGACATGACTTAACAGCGTCATTAATAACAAAGTTCTCGCCGTATTCAACCGCTGTACAATGCCACGCGACAATCTTTCCCGGCAAATCCCGTTATAAACGCGAGGCTGTAAACGCAGCCGTAAACGATGCTGGCCGATAATATCGCCATCGTTGATTTTTTTCATAATTTTCTTCCTCTTTCTCTCATCCGCGATAAGCACCATTATCTTTCGCCGTGCGTGGATAATCCAAAAGACCATTTCAATCTTTTATAGATTGTAGGCGTCATTAATGAGCAGGCGATGCATTTGAAAATGTGCAGCGAGTAATCCTCGGACTTGTTACGTAAATCGCAAGTTTCGAAAGGATCTCTTTCTCTCTTTCTTTCTTCTGATTTTATTCATTCCTTCTTCTCGCAAAACCTGTCTTTCCTCTGAACCAATCCGAGCTCCCCACGCTTGCACTGTGGTTCATTTATCCACTCTTTTAGCACCTCCGCCCTTCGCATTCTCATACGCACACGTGAAAAGCTCACTCTCAGTGCTAAGTAATTCGAGAGCAATTTGAATTGACGTACTGCGCCGCTAGAGGAAAGTAATTACGGAGTGACGAACTATGCTCGCGAGAGAAACTGCGGACCTCTCCGCTGGGATTGTACGTATCAACCTGTCCGCCTGTATGCGTAATCTATGCGAAAAGCACATGTGCGTTCATGTAGCTGAGCATATACATATTGCAGTTTGTGGTAACGTTGATTAAAATTACTTATGTAAATTAGACGGAACCAGCGCGACGAGACGCATACGAGAGCTGGAACGAATAGCAGGAAGTACCGAAAAACCAAGTCTCTCCTTGTAGAAAGCGCAGAGGAACTCAGCGGCGATCGTTAACGTTTTTAATGGCTCGTCTACAAATTTTGTCGACGTACGTAGATAAGCAGTTGCTCTTAAACGGCGTCACAATAAAAAGTCCTCTTCATCTTCAACGTTCCGTGCCGTAATTATAATTTAATTACTTTAATTTTTTAATTTTCTTCATTAATAGCTATGTATCTTGATAATTTTAACAGTACAAATTAGATTCATATATATATATGAATCCCGGTAGATGTAACGGGAAAAATGCCACGAATTTTTTCCCACACCTAATATATATATATTATATCATATATATTAATAAATGTGTGTAGAACTATATTTTATTAGATTTTATATCGTGTGAGAAAAATTCTCGGTTTTAAATATTTAATTAAACGAAATTATTATGCGCACAAATAATTATGAATAAAATTGTTTAAATTTGGCGAATTATAAATTATCCAAATTAGATTTTTACATGGTAACACGCAGAAAGAACAGTTTTGCTGAAGTATCTAAAAATTTGATTATGTACTAATCTGAAAATAATAAAATCTCAAACGTGATGAACACTGCTGCACAAAATTTTGATGTTCAGCAAACAGTTTGAGTTTTTCATAATTATTTTGGCAATTCAACAAAATTATTATTTAATAAAATTATTATTTTCAGATTTGTAAAAAAAATTTTTAGATATTTCAGCAAAATCGTTCTTTCCGTGCTATAAACATAATTATATATAAAAATATTAATTTTTTATGGTGATTATATATGATTAAATCTCGCCCTCGTAGGTAGGCGCATTTCTGTTTTTTCTGTCTTGAGCTTCGTTTTATTCTTATCCAGAATGTAGGAACATTATTATCGATCTGGTCCAGAATATAGGAATATTATTCCTACCGATATATTATTACCGATCCGACACTCGTCGGCTGCCATCGATTTTCGTGGAATGAAATGATTCCTCAATTCGAGTACTCACAAGAGAGGAATGCACCTTCTCTCTAGATCAAGAGGAGGCATCGCGATTCCCGTAGTGAACGATGCACGAAGCACGAGGGTAAGCTTCACCCTCAAGGCATGTACGCGTGGGGCAGACGAATTGATCGCGTTGGGGTAGAATCATCCATCACGGAGTGACAGTCCCGAGCTACCTACCACATCCCGCCGTTCCCCTTCGTCCTCTCTTGCCTCGTCCCGTTTCTCCTTCGGTAAGAGAAATGGACAGAAGCAGGGTGGTAGCATAGGAAGGGTGAATGTAACCGAGGCCGCGAGGGAGGATGGCAAACGGAGGTGGCGGCCTCTAGCAACGAGCGACGAAGCAAGCAACACTCTCAACAATACTCAAGCTGATCTCATGGGACACAACGTATGTCTCTCTTCGTCTCTCATTTGACGATGTTCCTTCTCTGAATTCAGTGCTACCTACTCGCTTTTATTCCTGTCATTTTCTCTGCAATGAACTGTTTACCTTAATCGTTGCACTCTCGTCATTCACATTCTTCGTACCTCATCTCGTAATACTTAATTCCAACACTTTTGCGAGCTATTACACGAACTAAACGAATAGTTCTACTGTTATGAGCAGTATCAGCATTTTCCACGTCTATTAATGGCTCTCAGGTGGTTATCGCTTGAATTATGGACGCTTCTCTGTTCGCTCATTTACATGCATTACCAAGTCATTAACATTACGCTATAACATATAGTACATTTTACATAGTTTAGTCCATCGTGAACTAATAACTATGTTATTATCATGCGTGTAATTTTAATATATTATCAACACTTTAACAAGCCAAGAATAAATTTTCTTGATAGATCCTACGTAAGCGATCGGTGATATTGGCAGCAGAGAAAACTGATTAGTGAACGCTCAATGATTCTTTAATATGATTGGTTCTTGTCTTTAATTCTTTGTTGGATCTAAATGTAGGAACCAATCGTATTAAAGAATCACTGAGTGCTCATTGATCAAATTTTCTATGCTAAACGCAGCTATTCTGAAGGCACATTATCCCTTTGTTCGCTAAAATATATCGATACATTATCACATCCTAAATGGCACAAAAGATTCATTCAATATGTCATCAATTCTGTTATGTTTCAATCATCTTCATTTTCAGAAATGTTAAAAAAAAAATGTTTTTCATGCCTGAAAATGAATTTTAAATTGATGACAAAACAAATGAATTTTTTTTTAAATTCTTTTTAACTCTTTGTGCTATCTGGAACTATCTGTAACGTTATCATTGTGGGCATTGCGACCCTTTTTTAAAAAGCTGCAAATTAATGCAATGAATCGAAAGGAGATGCAGCCAAACAGTTTCACCAGTAGGATTATATCCTACTTGACATTGAGCGAATAATGAATATTCAGCCGGTTTCCGTAATGAACGATCTCACGAAAGAACGATAATAACGTTACTATATCATTGAGCCCGCGGTGCATTACTCAGTGACGGGTAATCGCATCAACGATTCCGGCAACGACCCCTCTGGCTGCGCCTTCTTGCCCTGTACCACCGCAATTTTCTCGATCACGCGACACAAAGGACGGAAATCAATAATACGGTGAAGTTCCTATTTCAGGCCAAGCGTTTATTCCTGACAAGAAAATTTTCCGATTTCCGTATTACCCGTACTATAATTAAAAAAAATGATTCGACCTAAATTTATAGATAACTTGCTGTCTATTCTGGAACATGTAAAAATTATTACAAATATGATTTAGATGTATTTTTTTTAATTTGCTATCTTCAAATTTGATTCTTATTTCATTCTTGTTTACTTGATCTATAACTATTAGAAATATATATTCTTTATTCCACATGGATTACATAATACAGAAAATTTTACATTCTTTAAATTGTCATATAACGGGGCAATGGCGCCGATCATGCGCCCTTTTCTCAGAGAGTTGACATTTCGGAAGAAACTGCGGATATTAGATACGTGCCGCTGTCGGCTGCACTCCTGTAATCTTAATACAATATTTGCGCTGCGCGTACTCAAATCCGCTCGGGGGCAATATTATACGTTCTGTCTCCATTATATTGTCGCTTGCTGCTAGCGAACATCAATGATTTTCACATATGTGGTTAGTACAGTTAATCGACCCATATACTATATAAAGCATTCCAGAGTATTATTAGTATGGAAAATACCTTAGAAACAAATTTTCTGAATATACAACTATTCTCTTGTAAAGAAACCATGAATGAAACCATGAACTACAAATCAGTATACGGAAAGAACAAATTTGTTAAAAGATCTAAAATTGATGTAAATAATTGGAAAATAATTTAGTTAAAAAATAATTTTGTTGAAAACTTAAACTAGTAATCTAGAATATCAAAATTTTTTGCAACATTATTCATCATTTTTTAATTTCCAATATAATTTTGTTGATTATCCAACAAAATTATTTTCACATCTGTATCTGTATCTAGCAAAATTTTAGATTTTTCAACAAAATCGTTTTTTCCGTGTATATCAAATAATCAATAAGATTCAGTAAATATTACAAATGTTTATGATTTAAATCAAACGTATATCACGATAAAAATCTCAGTTCGATATCTTGTTAGAATCAAATTCAATATTATTATTAATATATATATATATA
>NW_017259437.1:1971619-2010733 GCF_001594045.1 Atta colombica
TTCGGATCTTGCCCCCGAGCGGATTTGAGTAGTACACGTGCAAAATTAATAAGAGCTTACCCTATTATTATTTTATGTCAATAGTGCGCCATTAATTATATCTTTGACGTTTGACTATAAAGTAAAGAGGAGGTACAGTTTTAGTATGTTGACAGCAGGAGACACGGAGGCGTTTATAACGTGGGCGTGGGAGGCACATGTGCATTTTACATATGCGTCTCAATTATGTTCCATTCGCTCTCCAATAATAAATTTAGGAACTGCTCGTGTGGGAGACAGCAGGGCCATTCATGATATTCGCGACATTTGATGTGAATCTCATCTGTCCGTAAATTGTGGCGAGTATGTTGTGTCATTTTTTATTTATTTTCTCAATATATATGTTTTATTTCGCTTTATAAAACACTTATATAAAACACTTATATGTGAGATTAAATAGAAAAAAATCATATTAACCCTTGTTGGTTTGTTAAACAAATATATGATCATATTATTTGAATCAATGTGATTAAAAGACTTAAGAAAAAAAAGTACAGGAGAAAGATCTTATATTAACAGAGACGAAGAAAATAAATTACATTATGGATCAAATAGACCTGAACAGATTAGCAGGATTAAGAACAAACAAGATTTTATAAATTATTTCATCATAGCAACCTTTCTGTGGTAAGATAAATTTTCATTTGAAAAAGTAGGATTAGATCTACCCTGTTTTGTTCATTTTTTATTTAATTAATGTAACAAAATGGATAAAAAGAAGAATAATGTATATTATGAAACTTCTTCCTTTGTTAATCTTAAAATGTTACCGTTATTAAGTGATCCAATATTGATATCGAAACATAAATTTTATAAGTAAATAGATCACTGTTAAATATAGATGATCCTCTATTATACATAGAAAAATGAAAAAAGAAAATAAAGATAAAAAATAAGCACTATACAAAAATACAGTATATATTTCTATCTACCATTCCGTCTATCTGTTACAAAGAAGTTTTCTCGATTAATGTTTGATTAAATACTTCTCGCAAATATTAAATATATCAATCGCGAAATTAAATAATTAAATAATATCGCGTTCCAATTATATAGAAATAATCGATCTTTTATTAGCTTTTTATTAATTTAATAATTGATACTTTGATAAGGCAAATGGCGCAATGATCTCGTGCGTATTTTTCAGTTTACATTTTTATCCACTTTTACATGACATTATCGTTGTCATATTCCATTTTAATTTGATCGAGTTAATTTCATCGGTTCATTCAATTGAATTTTACATAATATTCGCATTGATAGCGCGAGATGCCCTGTTCAACAATCGCCAATGAGAAGCTCTTTTGAGGTTAACGCTATGCATAGCACATATGAGGTGAGAGAGCATTGTGATCTCGTAATGGACCAATATTTGCGATATGTTACGCGGGAGGGTTACCGCGGCTTACACTCGCAACCCTTGCGGGTTAACACACCACTGGAATTTAATGAAATAATTACGAGTGAGACTTGTCTGGAAGACGAAATGGTAACCAAATTTTCAATATTTTACTTTCTAGATTCTTTAGAGATGATGTAAAAAAGAATAAAATTTTGTATTATTTGTGAAATTACGTTTCATACAGAATTTTACTTGTTTTTATTTTATTGGTCATAACAATTTTTTTATAATTATTAATACATCGAACATTTTTTTAAATTTAATTCTAAATTTTAGATTTTTCACACAGTTTTGTAAAGATCGTAAATCTTTCTTTGCAATCTACGAAAGCCACATACGCCAATATATTTTAGTCTTAATTAATAGAGGAAAAATGACATAATGATTTAACAATAATTTAATAATTTTATTAAATTCGTTTCTACAATTTTACTTAACATATAACTCAACTATAAAATTAGATTGTATCAGAAAAACCGAATGTGTGTGAAAGTACACGCCTGTATGACTCGTAATAACAAGCGATCTGATCATTTTGTTGGTTATGCCGAATCTGTTGACTTATTGAGCATCGTTGCGCGTGGGACGATGGTTCTGTGAGTCGGCTATTCATATGAAGACGTAATTGGGCCGGTTGACAGTTTCCGAGTCACTCATTTGACATGTGACATGATTCAGAAGCGTCGAGTCGTTGTCACATCTTCAATTGGCTCCTCCGTTCGAGCAATCAGCATCCCGCGATCAACAAGAATCGCATATCGTCTCCGTCATTTTCGTCTATCTTTGTCACATAGCTCTTTGTTTGCCACTTCGAAGCTCGCTCAACGACTATCCGTTTTCTTTCTGCAATGTACTTGAATCATGCATCATACATATATGCACAATTCATCATGCATCATACATATATACATATATACTATTTGTTTTTAATTAAAAACGTATGTCAAACTCGCAGAAATATTTTGTACAAAATAAAAAATTTATATTTTTTAGTTTACATAAAAAATATTTCATCAAAGTTTAAAAGATGATATTTTCATGATTTTAATCGAAATTCAACGAAATCAATTTATCTCTAGGTAATATAGAATGTTAACATATCATCGCATGAATTCAATTATAACTTTCAAAGAATAGGTATGCTATCGACATCTTTAATGTCAGCTGGTTCCAGGTAATACAAGAGCGATCAGAGGGAAATCATAGTAGCCAAAAGATTAATATCGCATCGTATAGATTTTCTATCGATATGTCAATGCTGCAGGCGCAGGCGTTCCGAGTATCGATAACGGTAAAAGTTCGTCCATAATGGCATTATTATGCACCTTGGCCGTGGCTACACCTGTCTAACTCAACAGCAAATAGAAACCCTACACGATAACGAGCGACGGCGATGAACGTGAGGAACACGAGATTCGCCGGTGTTCGGTTCGGTATGAGCTCCTCGGAATTTGTTTATCAAAGCGTTTAGTCGGAAATGATAATTCCCGGCTGGCATTTAATCGTAATTATATACGACGTGCTAATTGTACGTTATTAGACGCTCGTCAAGTGCCTGACAAACAATCACGCGCGGTGTCGAGATCCGCATATCCGGTGTTCTCGTCTCACCGACAGAACGGCGAGTGCTGGTAAAACAACCACAATCCGACGAGGTAATCTCTCGCAATTTCCCGTAAGCTCGTTGCGAATGTAGCAAAACAGTCGGATGACGAAAGTACAAGAGGGAAACGGGAACAACGATGCACCAATCGAATCAGAATGATGAAACGTGCATTGAACTTGTAAACTTCATTTACCGTTATCAAGCGAAATCGATCTCCAACAGACAGGCACAGTTGAGCACCTCTACGTGGTTGGCAACAAATCAGCATGACAAAGAGTATAGGAAGGAGGAGGTGGTACTCGAACGCGTTCGGCTCGGTATACGCTGCCAGTTGAAGACCAAAGGGGTGTGTGGCCAGTGAAATCTGTCACCCGGATGTCAATCAATATTTCGTGGGGTTCGTATACGCGCGCCCCCCAACCAACCTTCTGTTCAGCCTCTCTTATCGTTCCCCCGCCTCTCTATATTCCCGTGCGTGTCCTCGTCTATCTGTCTCTCTCTCTCTCTCTCTCTCTTTTCTTCTTTTGCGTGCGTGATCGCGTCATGCATGCGCGACAACTGGCTAAGCAGAATCTACAGGACCGCGTGTGCCAACTACCACCAACATACGGCCGACAACAAATTCCCCCCCTCCTCCCTCTCTCTTTCTTTGGAAGCGATTAATTTTCTAGTGAAAATTAATCAAGAGGAAAAAATACGTGCCAGGCGTGCGTGGACGGACAATATAGTGATCTGATGGTAGATGGGAATGTAACAGCCGGTCGTAATCGTCCGACGTATAGTCGCCCCCATGACACATAATGCCTAAGCGAAGCACTCTGTCCATTAATAAATCATAACAGGTTCTTCCGATTGCGTCGCATTAATACTCCAGACGGGCAACTTTTGTAGTTGCTTCGTGACATTCTAATTTCGCTAAAGAGACCGAAAGATAGCATTACCTTTCAAACCTTATAGCTATTAACTTACTATAATCGTTCATCAGTTTCTACTGTATATAATGCATTATATATTATTACATAAAATGTAATGTACATACGAAAAATAAACGTGTATATCTATCCAAACTAATTACATGCTTCGCGACTTTTTTGCACTAAAGTATTTCCCGCGCCATTGTTTATCAATATTTAAAATAGCCGCCCATTTACAATAGGCTTAATTAAGTTGACTTTAAGCGAGTTAGAACAGAAAGCTCTCGATGTCGAAGTGAGAGACAGAGACATAGAATGAAGAGAAGGATGAGAATCATGATTTTCCCGTTATGCGAAACAACCAGACGCACTTCACATTCGATTTCGCGTCGACGCCGACGTCGACGAACGTCGACGTTCCCCATCATCGTCGAGCTAGCCGGTCAGGTTCTCATAGTTATCTGCGCACCGCGGAATATTACGAAAATCGGGGGTGTGCAACGTTACGCGTCCCTCAAAATAGAGTTACGAAACTGTAACTACGTTTCGATGCATTAATGCGACATAGGGCCTGGGGTTGGACCTTGGGAACTTCGTCGGAATTCATGGCGGCATGGCGCGGCCACTCGCTGTAACGAATCGATCGCGGTTACATCGCTTTTCGGTGCGTCAAGAGGGAAAGCCGTTTATAGCGGTCTGATCGCTTCGCTTGCATAGGGATGTAACCTCATCATAATCGTCGAACAAGGAGTAGAGACTAGGAAACATGACGGCGTAGTGAATCAGACTTGGAATTGTATTGGAATTGTACTGAGCCACTTATAAGTACGTGTCTTGCATTAGGATTATCGTATTTCCAACTGAAATGGGAAAATAGAATAATAAGTAAGACTGTAATAATATGCTAATAATTAGTATGAGAATAATATAGGTATAACTTAAAATTAGTCTTAACTTAAAATTAGTAAAACACATTAATAATTAGTTTGCAAGGTTTTGTGCAAAAATATGAGGATATATTATAATAACTTGAAATTAAACCAACGAGAATAAATCGATTAATTAAAAAAAACAATCCGATTTTCGGTCAAAACGGATTTCAGTACTTAAATATTTCAGTGTAATTTATATAGATATATATCCAATGCAAACCACGAGCCGAATTTTTTTTAGAAGAGTAATATCACATATTAAATTGATGGTCAATTATTACTACTCTAGTTTTGTTCACGACTGTGTTTCAAGACTAAAAAATATTTCGGCGCATGGTTTGCAGAATTGGATATGTGTATAACTACAAATTTACATTGAAATATTTAAATACTAAGAAAGAAAATGTTTGTTTTTTTATCAAACAGTATATTATCATTTAAAGATTGATGTATATATCATAGAATCACAATTCACTTTACGTACTTTTAAACATATCATGCAAAAGTCTCAGGTCTTTCATTGATTAGACGTTTTAATGCTTCTGTAAAATGAACGACAACAATAATAAGATTTAATTATATAAATGGAATATGCATTATATCGTAGAAATGTTTTCGGCATTGAATGTCATGTTATAGGAAGATGCGTATCATTTGTAGATTCTATTTATATGAGTAACAATGCTGATTATTTGAAAGTGGATCGCGAGCTATGCGTATAAAACCAAAATTGTTTTCAGAATTGATTTCTAGAAATTCGAATGGCGTTTGAATTATTCGCACTCGGATTCTACATGGATGCATTAAATTCCTGCTCTCGAGACGCTTGAATCTTCGTAATCCGCCAGCATCACAGAATGCTTGCATCGCGGCGACGACAAGAACGATGACGGTACTTTAAGAGCACGAAGTGCTCTCAACAAGCGCCTCACAAACGCGCTTTGCCACTGACGCGTATTACGCTCAAGAATATTATTTTTTCTAAATTCTAAACTCTTCTTTTCTTTTTATGTTAAATATCTGTGAATTTCGTAGGAAGTTGCAAATTTATTCAGGTGGAAAAGCACGATTGAGATTATCAATAATTAATAATGTTTGTTTCATGTTTCATTAATAATGTAATAATTATAATAATTATAATATATGGATAACATTAAGAACGCAAAATCAGATTTGCTATATATAATAATAATAATTTGCTATGTATAATAATCCAATATATCGAAATACATACATTTAATTAATGAATAATATTCATGAACCTAATTCTCTACATGAGGAATCTATTTAACAACGAAATACATAGCAATGCGGTGTTCGTTCACTATATTGTTCGCCATCGTCAATGATGATAGCGTTACAGGAGAAGGAATAGAAATGGGGGGGTTGGACTTAAAAGATCTTTCCTTTGGAAGTATTTTCTCAATGTAGCAGCCAGGGGCGTGCCTTGTGCACGTGTATGGCAAGTAGGAGGCCAAAATCAGAAGTGGCCGAAATCAAAATTCATTGAATTATAAGTACTTGGACAAATTGCAGTTTGCTGAATATTAGCAGCGTTTTTATTAAAATTATCTTTTTCTATTATTCATTTCCATCAATACAGATTAACTTTAATTTCTTAAGTCTATTTCTATCAATGTATTTAATTTTAATCTCGATTTAACTCAGAATCAGAAAAATTTGAATTTTTTAAATTAGAAAAAAATAAGAATCACATTAAACTGAGATAAGGCTACATTAGTAGAAATAAACATGAAAGATTAAAGTTAATCAATATTGATAAAAATAACCAATAGAAGAGGATCATGTTGATAAAAATGGATATTATAGATTGACTTATTCTTTATCATTTTCTGGTTCTAAAAATTAAAATTAGAAAAATATAAAATAAGTAGGTTCATATGTATAGATATGATGAATTCACATATGCTAGATATGCTAGAGCATGATTCCTTTCTTGTCTCTTTTTTTTAAATCAATTCCTCTAAATAATTATATATATACATATACACATATAATACATATATACACCTTTCTGGAGCAGCAAAATTTTTTTTGTCTCGTCTCTGGCAGGAACCCTCAGCATAGAGCACAGTCGGACTACTTTGATCGTCATTAAAACATTTTCGCTACCCTTCTTCCATGCGCCGTCCATCGACTCTTTCACCGTATCTTGCCTTGCCACCACCGATAGTAGCTACTGTTATTTACGCTGTGACGGCAACGGCGGACGGTTGCATTGCTCACTACCAACTAATTACAGCGGATCAAAGAATTCATCGACATCACTCCGCGCCGCACCGCGTCGCGACGCATCGCGTCGTATGAGAGAAGTATAGAAACGAAACCAAGCAAGAGGGGACCCTATCAAGCCCTTATATATCGCGTAAAACCCGAGTCATATAGATGCTCTTGCTCACACCAGAGAAACATCGCGGTTCTATTACACTCGCATGCATTCACAATGCCCGCCTCGCTAACTTAACGATGGCAAAATAGTTCACAGATAAATTCGTTCCTACGTAGTTCAAGTGTTGTTTACGAATGCTTAACATGGAAAGAATTTTTTGTTGAAATATTTATAAAATTTAGATAGAGGCAGATTTGAAAAATAATTTGATTGGACCATCAGAATAATTATATGGGAAATTCAAGCATGATAAACAATGCTGCAAAAAGTTTTGACATTCTAGCAATCATCTCTTGTGTAGCTTCCTACACAATTACATTGTTAAATATTAAAGGAGCAATAGTAACTCAATCCCTTGAATTAAATAACATTATAAATTTCCATCTATATCAAAATATGTCAATCATAATCAATCCATTTTTCTTTCTTAGTATCAAAATAAACGTCTATATTAGTGTATGCGTTTAGAAAGTAACTAAATTTGAATCAAATTTAATATTTTTTCTTGAATTAAATTGTTTAATTTCATTTTAGTTAAATTAACGACATATTGAGTAGAATTAATAGCGACGTATAGAAATGATTAAAAATAATAACTCTATTAATAACTCTATTGAATTAAAAACTCTATTGGGTATAATTTGATATGAATTTAACAGTATATTTTTGACGCTCCAACAAAATTATTTTAGGATCTTCATCTAATTACATTTTTAGATATTTCAACAAAATCTTTCCATATATAAAGTGAAGAAAAATTACATAAACCTGTCAGTCGGAAATATAAGAATTATGGTATAGCTATGATGAAGTTACATACCATTTTTAAAGAATCATCAGCGTAACGTTATCTACAGTTGTTCCTACTCAGTCTTTTTTTCATCTATCTATCTACACTTGTCTTCCAGGCGGACAGTTATGAGAAAGCAGCAACGTAGAGATCTCTTTGATGCTTGCTCTCACAAAAACCTCGAGAGAATATTTGTCTCCCTTCGAGCAAACTCAACTTCGATTCGTTTCAGTCATCATTACTGTCGACCCATTTTCTATCTTAGCTTTTTTTTTTTAACTTTTTCTCTTCTGATTAAATATGATGGATAAATGAATTCATATGTGTAACATAAAACAAGATTCTTCTTTTTATCACAAATAAGCTCTCTTCAGCGCTACAGCGTGATTTACAGTGCGGAAATCACTGTCGCGACTTATCAACGCAATCTCTCCGGGTCTTCTCCTAAGAAGAAATCCGCCAGGCAAACTTAACGAATGGTAACGATGCGAATAAAGAGGGAAAGAGGGAAAGCTTTAGCGAAAGTTGGAGTCCCAACGCATCAAAGCAAGGATGCTCCTTCTGTCGGAAAATTAGGCCGCGTGATGTCTTTGAGGATTTTCCCTCGTCCAAATATCAGCTTCGACTACTCTGTTTCGACGTTAACGAGAACATTTCGCATTAAAAAAAAAAAAAAACAAAATTATTTCTGCGCGCTCGTCGATGCGCGAACAAAAGTCGTGCGCGTCGTCTTTGAGGATCGGGTTTCTCCTCGTGATGGCCTCGATGAGATCGAGAAATATTTCCCTCTTACCATCGCAATGCTCGAGAATTACGAATTCATAAAAAAAAAAAAAAAAACAAACGCACTCATTAAGGTTTCATCGTGATTTTTTTTTCTTTTGTTCCTGCGAGCAAACTTTATGCCGCTCACTCGACCATCATTCGTCAACAACAAAGACTTTTCGGCCGAGTGATCGTTACTTTCCGTTTTACTCATCCATTTGTATGAAAATTATCGTGCAAACGATGAGTAGATGGAAAAAAGAAGAGAGGAAAGAGTAAAGTGGATTACGTTCATTGTATATGTATATGAGAGTTGTCATCGAGTAAATGAAGAGCGCAGCCAAATTCATGATAGGATTCGAAAAAAGAAAAAAAGCTACGGATGAGGGTAACGTTGAGAGGCCGAAAGAGAGAAAGGCTTTCTTTTTCGCTTTCTGACCGACCATTCTGCACGATGTCACAAAGTATAATACGAACTAATTACTTCGTCGTCATCAAAGCTGTACTTAACTCAAACTAGGGGACAATAAGTGGGCACTTTCGTGAACTATTCTGCATACATAGCATCGGAAGCAAAACTCGCTTTCTGACATGAGAAGACAAAGAGAAAAAAAGACAAAGAATAGGGAAGAATTGCGAATGAGAGTGAGGAATCTGGAGTAGGGAGAGAAAGAGAAAGAGTAAAAGAACATTCAACAACGGAGAATCATTGAAAACGGAAAATCCGCAAAAGGAACGATAGAGACAATCGAAAAGGCACGAATAGGAAGAACTTTCTTTCAGTTGATTAGACGCGCGTATATGAAAAAAAAAAAAAAAGAGATGAGAGAATGAGAGAGAGTGCGCACATTGTCAAAGCTTCGTCGCCTCTTGACTCTCTCTTTAGCGTGCATTGTCGCGCGTACAAAGGGAAAAGTCAAAGTAGGTACCATCATCTGGCTACGATGACCATCGTACGAATCTTCAAGAAAAAAATACTGTAATTAGCCTCTTCAGGATTCCCTATCTGGATTTCATTTTGTCAGCAGCATTCGATGACATTATCGCTGCATCTTTTGTACTTGAAAGAAGTAGACGGGAAAAGTAAGGGAAGACGAATGTGGGTACGTACATGAGTAGCAGAGTGCGAGGATCTATCTCCCCTGTTGTCATCGGCGTTCTTTCTCGCTATGAGCGCAATGCATACGAACTTCAAGAGAACCAACGGAGCTGCGCGGCGGAAAACTTCAAAGCCACCAAAACGATTGTTCGGCAACGCTCCCGTGCGTATGCATTTCGAGAGGCAGCCGAAGGGGCGCAAACACTCGCGAACGCGCGCGCGCCCATCCCTTTGATTACCTTCGAGCTACTCATGCTCTTCCTCTTATTCTCTTTTTTCATAATTCCCTCTTTTTTGGCAGAAGAGATGGAAAGCCGATGAAGAAGAGCTAAAACACATCGGAAAGACGCGCCGCGACGCGCATTATAATCCTTGTATGCGAAGCGCGAACGAAGGAAAGGAGAAAAGTCTGTATGATAAAGGAACGCTGCTTCACATTAAGGCAAAGAGATGCTTGGCGCCTCCTCGCCGGGACGGAGCGAATTCATTGATTTTATGAGTATTCGCCTGATCTCGCCTTCTGTGCATGATTCGGTCGAGGAAAAGACCGTCGGTAATTAATACTCCATCGAATTTCATCCTCTTTATTCATTTCCTTTGCACAATGAAAAGATCCAGATTATAATTAGTTCAAAAGTTTGGAGCATTCTATAATTTTTAGGTAAGAACATGATTCTTCACAGATGTAATTATTTTTATTAAAAAAAAAACTTTTCTTTTTTTTCAATGTACACTATTGGAATAAAATTTATGATTGAAACAACATAAACTTTCACAATGTTATATTTACAGTGTTAGTAAATAAAGGTATAATTGAATAAAATTTATGATTAAAACAATATAAACTTTCATAATGTTACATTGTTAATAAATTTACAATGTTAGTAAATAAAGGTAATTGAATTTTCTTTTCAAAATTTCAAAAGAGACTCCAAACTTTGAAATGATAACGTACACTTATTATATTAGCTCGTGCTAAACATTTTTTTATATTTCATTTACATTAAATTTTTAATTCATTAAACTAATAATTCTTGAAATTTTTGTTGATTATCCTTAGGAAAGGAGTACAAATAATTATTATATTTATTTATAATATTTATACTATTATAAGTACAAATCTTTATAAAGAAGGAAGTTGTGTCAGACCTACCCAATTAGCTAAAAAACAATCAAACATTCCGTGTAAACTCTACTGATGTAGAAATCTAGTAATAATATTGTAACTTGACGAGTTAATCCTTCATCCAATATAATCGCGTTATTTCTTGCGAAAAGACGCCAGTGATTAAGGTTTTCAAATAATCCAATTTAAATAAACTTTGCATGCTGTGTGTCTGTTCAACTTTTACTACCTGTCGAGCCGGTTTCAGCAAGTCAACTATTTGTTAATATCCGTTACAAGTAAGGCTAAATATCCGTGACGAGGATCGTAACTTGCGCAGTCTCAGTTCTGAGAGGCGTCGTTTGGCGACTGCGACCACGACAGCAACCACTATCGTCGAGAATTACGAGCGTCATTATCATCCGGAGTAATGTTGTATCGAGTTCTCTCGCGTCTGGAAAGATACAATCCGGTCGCTGAAGAGTGATATTATCGTCGCAAATAATCCCAGCAATATGACGACAAGTTGCAAGTTGATTACATTCATAATAATCAAAGTTATGACATTTGAATGATTTTTCGAAATAATTAGCGAAGCTATAACTCAATGTGGTTTACGATTTCTTCATGCTTACTTATTCTATTAGATTATCTATATATTTTGTTTGATTTTATTTGGAGAAGATAATTTTTGTTGATTATGCTTTATTTTTTTTTTTGATCCAAGATCTTCGATTGAGAATTTTCAATGTTCACATTCTGTACTCCAAGATTCCATGAACTGGTTCTCGATTATCGACATAAATAACGACTATACTCGAAAGTTATTAATATCTTAATTATAGGCTCTCGTTTTTGCGAGAATGTCTGGTCGATTGGTTCTTCAAAGCAGGATAAGAGTCTGCTTACGCGACTTCTATTATAAACGGCAATATATACGATTGCATACAATCTTTATTAAAAATTCCTCTTCTCGTACAATTGGATTATAAATTATCTGTAACGCTTAAAGCAAAATACAGAATTATTATACAATGTTTAAAAAATAATTATATATTTAGAGCAGGAAGAATACATCAAGACAAGAGAAAAAGACCTAATGGATATAAAAGTGGATATAAATATAAAGATAATAAATATAAAGATCTAATGGGCGAAAGAATTGTCGGAATTCTTATCGATATTTTTATGGACTTTGGATATGTTGTACAAATGTAGAACATAAAAAAATAATAGAAAAATGAAATAATGTTTGTACAAAAATTTAATGGTATGTTGTATTTACATTTTTTTGAAAATGTTTTGAAAATGAAAAAATCCATTATTTTTTAAGAATTGCTTCAATTCTTGTACCTTGTACCCTGTTCTACTGTAGTTTACTGTTTACTGTAAATGTTACTGTTTACTGTAAATTTACTGTTCTATGACATATCCAATGCTTATCAAAATCCATTAACTAACATTTCCACAGTTTCAGAGGAGGTTTCAGATTGTTGGATAAGAACGTTATTATTAATTTTGTCTCTTCTTTAAATAACTTTAAATAATCTCTTCTCATTTGCAATAGTTTCGCTCATTACAAAGACTATCAAAATCAATACTGGATATTTCCGATAATTTCCGTGTCAGTTCCTTGGATAAGATTATTATATTAATCGCTTGTTATAACTCTAATCTCTTATTATTTTTTAAGCATTTTCAACAAATTTTATTATTTTCAATATATTGTAATTTTTTTAAATTTATCTAATATATTATCTCTTTAGCAATCACATTATTCTTATCTTCAACCAGCGAATTATGAGTTATAATTTCACATTAGTGTCCTGGTATATTAGCAATATAGGAACATGACAAAGATATCTATAGCGGACAATCTCATGGGTGGCAATATAAAAATTTTGCGATATCTTCCTAGCGGATTGCGAAGCGTCGCGTTGTCGCGCAATCACGGAGGCACGCACGCGCTCGCGACGGAACCCTGGTCGGTGGAAAATTCGCAATGATAAGCGAGAAGCGCGACGCCGCCCGCGTCGAAATGGGGGAGAAGAGTCAGAAAGAGTGACGGCACGCGGACGCGCGCAGCCGACGCGAGCGTTGGATAAAAGCGAGCGTCACCGAGCGGCGCGTACATTTATCGTGAGTCTACGAAACCGTCAACCAGAACGTCGTCACGTGGGAAGACGCGCGCGATAGCATACGTAAACTACTGAATCATTATAAGACTCGCATTCGGTTTTCGACCGCGACAAATTCCATTAGATAATCGGTGCAAACACGCATCGAAAATGACTTCGTCTGGAGAATTCGAAAAAAGATAAATCGATTTCCGGTGATCTTTCTTATCTTACGTTCTGAACATCGAGTGGAAATTCGAGTGGAAATACATAAGTCTTGTCGCACGGGTGACTTCGTCGAAGTGGCGTGACGATTTAAGGCAATAGCAAATGATCCAGACACGCCAGAGCGCGATTTTCTATCAAGAAGTGACTAAGATGAATAGAACGTGATGGGCCGGGACTAGAATTTATTTGAGAGGAAAATCGTATCGAAGTTACACGGACTGTGATGTCGATGAAGATGGCCGCGACAAACGCAGCGGAATAGAGAGTTGGAAGAGAGCAAAAATACATGAGAAAAGCATTCGTCCGTATGATTGTTCGACGTGTGACGTCAATGAACTGAATAGTGAACCGATAATCAGTGTGATAATTTCATGTTACGTCGATACATTATCAGTAGACAATACATTATCAGTAGACAATACGTGCACGGAACGACGAAGATAGGCATTACTGGAGAATCACGCGTCCAAGAAGCTCGCCAACGTTGCACGACGTAATCTAATCGGAACCGACTGCCAGGTGAGAAGATATGTAGAATCCGCGGTGTTTTTAACCGTTATAACATGTTATCGGAATTAACTGGTTGCTACGCGATCAAATTATCTCACCGGATGATTTGTTAGATGCGCTTCGATCGTTACCTCGAAACAAGACTATCTCGTAAGGAAGATAAATGTCTTCCATAGCAATTAAAAGGAACATAGATATTCATCTTGACAAAATTCTCGTTTCCGTTTTGACAAGGAGAGATGGCTGTGTCTTATCTTCAACTTCGCATCACAAAGTTGATAGGATCGGCTAGTTGATACAAACGGAGGACGATTTTACTTCATGTTGCATATATTAACGATATACATTTGTTATAAAAAAAATATACATGCAGTTATAATGTACAAATGTAAATTATACATAGTGATAATCCATCCAATCTAATCGCTGTTAATTAAAATGATTAATGAGAAAAGTCCATTAACACGCGTGCAAATAGCATAATCGGGCTCAATCAGATTAGTGAGATTTCAATCTCGATGTTGCACGCCTTTGCAGCTCTATTTACGATTTATTTAAAATCAACGCTACAAATCATGAATATTTAACTCTTACAATTAGTACACACGATTAAATTATTCGTGTCCTGCGCATTTCTTTTCTTTGAAATATTAGCAACACCAAGTAATTAGTTATAACACACACACACACACATACGCGCGCGCGCGCACATTTACATACAATTTTTTAAATATATAATTATACAAATACTTTCTAAGGATGTTAAAATATATGTAAGAATTATTTAATTATATAATTTTTGTATATTTGTAAAAAGTGATAAAACTAACTCAATACACGAATGACCTAAGTGTAGTAAAAGACCGAAAAATCATTATATATTAAAAGTTTAGTAATACACGAATTGTTCGCGCAAATTACACACAAAAAAATTTTTGATTCGATGATAAGACCATGATATTCTTATATATATTATGACGCTCTGAAATGGAATTCGATTTCTGAATTATTTCATCACGTCACAATTTTTTTGTCGAAAATAGCTCAATTTTTTAATTATTAGCTTGTATATTAATTTTATGAGCTTGCATATAAAATTATCATTGAACTTATTTTCTCTCTTTTTATCTTAGCTTGCATATAAAATATCAAACCATAAATGGCTCTAAAAATTAGAGGGTCAAATTATTTTTCGTTGAAAAACTAATGTAATAAAGCAATTTCTGATTCGGTTTTAAGTGTATTAAAATACATAAGAATACTAGAATAGTATCTAATTTCCCGACCAAACATTAAATTTTATTTTGTGTGCTTATGTTATTCTTACTCTTCGAATCATAATAACAAAGAATATTCCGTTCTGTCTACATTGCCGTACGTCATGCAATAAGTATCTAAAATCTCTCACTTGTATATCTACAATTCAAATTTGTTCCGCCTCCGCTCATTCATTAGCGTTATACCGGATAATACACTTTTGCTGATTGATTTTATCTTTGTCTTCGCGCGAATGAACTCGCGCTCTCGCAGAAAACTTGATTATATTTCTTTGAATCTAGACACAGTGCCTTCTTTTGACTAGTGTTCCGCTGAAGATCAACAGGCCTTCTGTCGGAGGTCGATTATACAAGCACACAAAATGAAGTTCAGTTTGATCCGAAGATTAGAACATGGCATTTTTATGTATATTTTAACGTTCTATAACCGAATCTGGTATCCAAATTGCTTCATTACGTCACTCTCTTTATTAACGAAAAATAATTTGATTTTTCAGAATTTAAAAACCATTTATGACCTGGTTTTTAATATGCAAGCTGAGGTAAAAGAGAGCAAGTAAATTCAGCGATAATATGCAAGATTATAAAGTTAATATGTAAACTAGTAGTAGATTAAAAATGCGGGAAAATCGAGCTACTTTTTCTCGATAAAAAAACAATCGTGACGTGATGGAGCAATTTGGATATCAGATTCGGTTTCAAAGCGTCAAAATACAAGAATACTATGGTCCAATTTCCGGATTAAAAAAATTTTTTGTGTGGCTGTGTTATTATTGCTAAAATTGTTGTTTTTCTGTATTGCTTTGTACTCTTTCTAAAAAAAAAAATTTTTTTTTTAAATCAAAGGAAAATGAAGTTTAAAATATTGATCAAAATTTACAGTAATTATCCGGAAGTTCTTTCCGTCTGCCAGAGAGCCAGATTCGTTCAATAAACTGGAATCTCCAGCTGAAAATCGGAAAGATGGCAACTAGTGCGGAGGTGGAAAAGTACGCGTACTTTGAGGTGCGCAGGTAAAAGGTAAAAAAAAACTCGACGTTTTTTCTCGCGATTTCGCGTGAACACGTCACGGAAGGGAGGATCTCGCCTGGAAGGGAAGGAAAAGGATTGGCTGGTCAGGGCGTTCCTCGAATTACCGGCGGAATTGCCAGGCGGAATTAGCCGCGGCGCGGTACATCACAATTAATTCGTAATTAAATCCTTTAGGCGGGAGGGAGGAGGCGTGGTCCCTCTTTCGTGCACATCCCGTAGCTCTCGCGTGGGCGGCCAGGACGCTCGAAAGCATGCTCGGGCGAACCAACACGATGATGCCGAAGGGGGCCGCGTATCACCGCGCCGGTGTGACAGCAGGAAATAAAGGGCAAGCTGTGCATTAACGTCGACGGTCAAAGGGTCGCTCGAATATCGACCGAGAGACGGTCGACAGTGTTAAATTGCCATTTGTCGGTCGGGGAATGTCCCCGCTTGTGCTTCGTACCCGCGCTGACTATCGTCCGATATATGTCGTCCGTCTTGTATACTTTGACTCCCTATTGATGAAATCCTAACGCTCTTCATGACATCCCTGTACCATTTTAATGCGTCGTCGAGTATTTCCCTTTGTTTCGGCTCATTTTTTATTCATCATCCCGATCTGCTTTTACACGTGCAAAGCCGCGAGAAAATATTTCGTTGGAGCGAAAGTCATGTTACTCACAACCGACACGCTTTTATAACGAGATCTTTTTCGGCTGCATTTTTTTTGTGTACGTATGTGTATATCTTATGCATTTAAAATGAGAGAGATTTAGAGATATACTTAAAATTTGAAACGAAAGAACAAAAAGAAATATGTAAAAAAAAAGAGAAATGTAAGAAAGTAATAAAACAGACGGAAAGAACGATTTTGCTAGGTACAGATCTGAAAATATATTTGTTATTACTATTAAAATAATTATCTAGAAATTTCATAAGCAATGCTATAAAAAGTTTCGAGTAATCACTAAGCGTTCTACATAATTATTTTTCATTTAAAAATGAATAAAAATGAATAAAAATTTATATTTAATGTCGCTAAAAAAATGAAAGAGAGTTTCTTTAAATCACTGTTAAATTAATATTATAATTTAATATTATAAGTTTTAACTTATAATTAATATTATAAGTTTTCAATCCTAAATTAATATTGAAGTAGATATCAAATCAAATATAGCCTGTGGACGACAGTATAAATACCTATATTAATATTAGTGATGTATTGAATCGCAAACAGTTGTGAACATTAAATAGCAATTATTTATTTGAGAAAAGATTGATGAACGTATGACTTGATGAGAATAAAATTCGGGGTACGATTCATTCTCGGAGAACTCACAAATATAGCTCCCAGATTGTTTACCATAGGATCGTACTCGATGTGGCCGAAGATTACTTTCGCCATCCTGATCGCGTTTCTGATCGAGTTTCCGGGCTGTGCGGAAAACTCGATACGAATTACCGCCCGGGGGTATAATATCGGCCATCCAAGCCTAGTCGCATCCTCTCCGACGCCAAGTGGAAATCCCGTCTGATCCCTTCTGTCGATTTCACGTGCGTCACATTCATCTTCTCTTCACTTCGCACTACGTGATTTTTATTACACTTGTTATTATTATTAAGACACGGAACGGAATGTCTGAAAAATTAAAAATCCTACAACGAAAATTCTAATGATAATAATTAATTCATCAATCATGATAATAGTTAATTTAAACGAATAAATCAAATTTATATGAATAAATCAAATAAAGAAAGAGAACAATTAAATTGGCCGTTATTTGATAATGATGCTATTATTGTTATTAGCATTTTAAAACACTATATAAAGAACTTAAGCGAAAATAGCGCAATTAGTGAATATTATGCAGATTTTATGTGATTACTCTCCGATATATAGGGCAGGGATGTTTTAAGCTTATATCGATTATTTTATTCACTTAGTATCAAATATCCAATGTTGATATTATAGATTCTCGAATCTTTCTCTTAAAAATATCAATCCTCTATGACGGCCGTTTGTGATAATTGTAAAAAAGTTTCCACGACACATTAATTAAAATCATTGTTTACATATACAATAATTATTATAGTTTTCTTTCAAAATTTATTTTGAAAGAAAACTGTAATAATTACGTATCTCATTTTTAATCAAATGTCAATGTAGCAGTCAATTCCAATGCATTAAATGCACGTTATTCAAATTACAAATATGGAAGAATAAAAAAGGAATAAAAGTCTTTCTCTCTCTTAGTTTTTTCTAAAAATTTAATTCTTTATCTATAGTGGAACGAAAATGACTTTAAAAGCGCATATGTAACGGATAGTAGATAATACCTGAACAGCATATAAAATATGTATAACGAAATGCGAATTTTCACATATTTCTCATTTAATATATATGCTTTTCTAAAATATTTATCAAATATTAGGTGTACAATTTTGCTTCCGCCGTTTTTTTTCCGAAATTCGAAGCTTTATTGTAAAAAAACTGGTTATACATTTATGATTCAAAGTATTGTCCATCGCTGGCCACTACTTTCTCCTATCTTTCAGGTAGTGTACGAATCCTGCGTCGAAAAAACTGGTCATCTTTTGACCAGTTATATATATGACCATTTATATATATATATATATATATTTTATATAGCCTCGTTTTTTATATGCCTTCGTTTTTTTTTTTACTTCTTCGACATTTACGTTGTGAGTTTTTAAGTAACTTAAAAAATGACGAAGAACATCGTAAACCTTAAAATATCTCTTTGAAAAAAAAAAAAAATTGCCGAAGAATATTTTTAAAAATACAATTTTAGAAAATATTAAAATAGATTTTGTAAGTAAACTTATTATTATAATACATTATGTGCGCTTAATAGTATTTGATACAATTTCGAATATTTGTTTCACTATATAGTTATGCACTATTGTGATTCGAACTTTTATAAAACATGTTCCACATTACTTGATATTTTTATATTGTCATGAAGGAAAAAATCAGAATACTGTTATAATTAAACAAGAATCAACGAAACAAGATCGATTTTCATTTAATATTAATATTATAAGAAGTCTGGAAGTATTATAATATTATAAGAAGTCTGGAATAAAGAAGATGATTACAAAATCCCATATAGCGCAACATCAGAGTTGCTAGTATTACGATAATTAGCTTCTTGACTCATCTCACGTCGTATAATCGGATGTAGTACTCCATCTTGCGATCGAAAATGCCGACAGAATGAGAAGAGTGAAGTCACATTACTAGTAACGCCATTAGCGTTGCATCAAAGAGATAAACGAATCACGTGCATAAGTGCACTGTGGTAGCTCGCGAGCGTGTTCGTTAAAAAACGCATTATATTACACATATCGGACTTGCGCGAGTGAACGAGCACACTCCGAAGGAACAGCGCGCCGCGACGCCTTTGTCACGTCGTCAGCAAATGAGCCGACGCGACGCGACGTCGAAGGTAGAAGAGCGCTCGAAAATGCTGAGAAGAATCGCTCGCAGAAATCATCGTCACCGAATTCTTGTATTTTCATGTAAATTCACGCCATTGCAGCCGTGATCGCCACGATTCGCCTTTCTCCTCTCCTCCAACGCGTTGCTCGTTTTTGCTTTCGTGTTCTTAACTTGCATCGCGTCGTTCTTCTCCCCATCGTCGTCGCGTCTTTTGTCTGTCTGTTGGTCCGTGCGAACGTTAGGAATTAGTATTCGACGCCGCATTTCCACAACCTTTTTTCGTATGCCGCGAGGCAGGTCCGAGACCGACGAAACATGCAGGAGCAATGGAATTTTTTCTACGACTTTTCCCGCTTTTTTGACGTCGGAAGGGAGATGCGTTCATTGCCGGTACGTATGCTGAGCCGGACGTACTTCGAATGCGAATTGTCGTTTACCACAACTACAGTTAAAACGTATAATTCAGGTTCTTATACGACGAATGTAATACGCGCGCATACGAAAGAAATATTAACGTGACTACATTGCATCTCTCCATGATGAGAAACTGTAGTAAGAAAAAAAATTAAGTCAGATTGATATAATTGAACAAAATTTTGTTAGTTGATTAGCGACGGTTTTTCAAAGATTAATGTCAATGTATGCATTTCTGCTAATATAAATATACTGGACAAAAAGTCTTGTTACACATTAATTAGAATTTTCGTAGATTCCAGAAAAGTACAGATAAGACACAGTTAAAGCTATCAAATATTTTAGATAACGAAATTTTTCGTCTGATAATTAGAATTTGCTTTGTACTTCCTATTGTTGGTACAAAGAAAACATTTTTTAACAATCTCAAAATATTTTTCTCTGTTTAGATTAACTATTTCGGTTTACTTATCTTTTTAACTTATCTTTTTTCTTTTTACTCTTTATCTTTTTCTTAGAAGTAATGAAAGATAAAAAGCTCAGAAAGAGTTAATTTATGCTGCTAAAAATGGAACTGTAAGATATATTTTTTTTAAACTTTGTTACTTTTGCATTTGCGAGTTAACAATTCTGAGAAAGGAGATTCCATAAAGAAAAAGATATTGACTAAGCTCTTACTTATCAAAATGCATTATCGACGCTTTGCCTTCTTTTGAGTGCTAAATGTAAGGACGTCACTCACATCGAAATACCAAAAATCCAGTTATCTATCTGTTCTCTCTTCGTTTTAGCAGGCAAGTATCGATCGTTCTGTAGGAATATTGTTATGTCTCAACGCACGAGGATGGAAGAACGACGGTTCTATCCGAGAAGAGGCTTTCAAATAGACGAGATTAGGCCGCATCGAAAGTACGTAAATCCCTGTCAAAACAGGATTTTCAAACGTGCGACCTGAAAAGCAGGCCTTATCGTTTCAGGTCTTTAAGCATACCGGATTAGTTTTGTACGTTGACAGGTATGTCGCGCGCTCGGACGACACGAATCCGAGCGATCGTGAGGCATATTGATGAGACCAACCATCGGCCCGTTAAACCACATCGGGTTAAGAAATTGATTTTGTGCGACAAACAATTCCCCTGCAATATTCAATTTGTATGATAATGATAGTAATCACGCAAAACAAAGATACAATTACAGATATGAGTATGTACATTAGTGAAACGTTCTATATAAACACGTGATATATATTTGGTGAAGTTCGAAATTGTATTGTATTACAAAAAGCAAAAAAAAAACGATTTTATTCACAAAACATTATGATTCCATCGATAGATGTATTTACTGAAGTACGTCACGAATATCCCAATTTTTAATTTTTTCAATTTTTTATAAATTATAAAATTCACACAAAATTATTATCAAGATTCGTTTTTTTAGATGAATAAAGCCTTCTTATTTGTTATTCATACGTCAATCGATATATGAATAACAAATTTTATCTTAATAATTTTTTATTTTCTTTTAACTTTTATTTTATATCATGTTTTATATAGTGTTATTAATATTCTATTATTTTACATTTCATTTTTCTAGCATTTATTTGTTGTATAACTGAAATATCTCCTTAAAGATAGATGTTCTATATTCTTGTATCAGTCCTTTCTATTGTTATTTTTTTGCTAAAAGTATCGTGACTCGATTTTGCTCCTTCCGCTTATCCCTCATCGATCCTACGATTAACTTGCAGCACTTTTGCTTGGCTAAACGAACGATAGGTATCTCGTAACCGAGGTTAAATTGCCATTATTTATACGCGCGGCACGTGTCTCATTGTCTCGTTACTCACCGGATAGATCGTCTACCATGCGGCAATAAAATAATGAAATGTCCGCGTGCGCTTCCGTAGCACTGCTTCGTGCAAGATAATCATGATGTCCGACAGCCAATTACATATTCGAATGCTGGATTACAATGAGAAGTACACGTAGAATGATAAAATCTTTTTACTTGATAGAACAGAGAAGAAAACATGAGATGTAAAAGAATTAATAATGTTAAGAGTGCCATGTGAAGAAAAAAAGATATAAGATAGTACCTTAAATGGAAATTTTACAGTAAAATTGCCATATCATTATGATGTTATATCATATTATTTGGACAAGAAAAAATATTTCTCTTTGTTTTATTAATAAATAATATTTTTAAAGATTTCTTTAATATTTTATCGATTTAGTTTGCTCCGCTTGTCATTATTATTAAACAAGGTCAGTGCCGGTTCTAAAGCAGTCTCGCGTCGGCGATTTATTATCGATAAAGAGAAGCATCACGCCGCAGCATCACGTAAAGCGCGCTCAATGAAAAAGTAGATCACGGATGGAGGAACGAATGGTGGACGAGATACAGGAAGGCGGCGGCTGGGCGGGGAAGGGTTGTGGATGGGAGTGAGGAAAAGGGGTGCAAGGTAGCGACAGGGAGCGCCCGTAACTAACGCACCGTGAAATCTACTAGGCACGCGCCATTTCACTTAGCCCACGGCGGCTCCTTTTCCATGCAACCGCGAGCGGTGTGGCTCTTCTTCCCTTTTGCCACGCCACGCCGCGATCGCGCTCGTTGGTTTTCCGTCGTCGACGACGATCATCGATTCTCGAAAGTCAGATACAGCTATTCTGCGAATCCACAACGCGAAGAAGAAAAATACAACATTCATCTCCATCTCTTTTCATCGTCGACGAAGTGAAACAGCGATCGTTCTATTTTCCAATCGCGTAGTATACGCGACGAAGAAGGCCTCGAGTACGCTTCTCTTTCTCTCTTTCTCAGCGATCGAAACGCTGACGTAGTTATCGTCGACCGTCAAGAATTTTCGCTTTCGCGTATTCGCTTTTGCTATGTGCCACGGACCGTAACAATGCGTCGACCACTTTACCTCTGTAGCTAACAACTTTCCTCGATAAGTCGCGCGGTAGGTCGTACAAAGCCTTCGAATATTCAAAAGAATTTCTAACTGTCTCTCCGCGTTGCTGCTGGTTGGCGAGCGGAGCAGAGCGGGGCTCGAGTTGAAACGCGAAGGGCAACGAACTTTCGTTGAAGTCACGACGGCAGACACGGTAAACGCTACACTAGGGATTCCATAGTAGTATGTGTCGCTTAAATAAACTTCAGCGAGAATAGATCGTCGAAGTGGAACATTTGATTTCAGCTGACTGTCAACTGAAGGTGTACGTGCGGTTTTTACCACGATGCAAAGAACGATGTACTCTCAGCTTTTACCGTGAGAATTTAACCGAGGCGTTTTGCTGCACCTAATCAATTCTTTCTAGAGTTTGTTGGTTGAGCTTTATCGACCAAACGCTTTTTCTTGAGTCTGTTTCTTATTTTTTTTTCAATTTTATTTTTTTCGAGTATTGGTATCTTATATAGAGTGAAGTATAGCACTTAGAGAAATATTTTCAATCATTTTTTAATAGAGAAATAGTTTGAATTGGAAAATTGTTTTGGGAGATTACTGGTCTCACACACACACACACACACACACACACACACACACACACATACATTTTACCAATATTGTAGATAAATTAATTCGTAAGTTCATATTGCAATATTGCAATTAATACTATTCCCTATTTTTTTGCAATAAATAATGACGTTAGTTAAAATATTAATTTTCAAGTTAAACGAAATTGGAAAGTCGCTCGATACGTTAAAAATATCGCATTCACGAAGGGTGATCGATCAGCGTGACAGTTAAGACAGGCGAAAGAGATGTATGAGGTAAATGTCGCCGAGCATCAAGATTGCCCAGTTATCTGAAAGAAAAATCAATTGGAAAAATTGAAAGAATTACGTTTGACATATGTTTAAGAAACTCTCAAGAAACCTCCATTATTTCTTTCTCTCTTTCTCTCTCTCTCTCTCTTTCAAATCCCCTCTACGTACAATTTATTCTTTCCCTTTTCTGCATCCTAATCCTTTCTTCTTATCCCTTCGTCTTTAGTGCTATATCGCACCATTCCCGAACCACTATGTACGTTCATACTCGCGTCTTCGGGGATCCTTTTACCGTGTGGTTAATGGAGGGATGAGGTGTGAACGAAGAACCACAAGTGGCCCGGAAAGGGCATCCCTTTTCGCCCTCGGTGGTAACTCAATCCGCCGGCCGGCCGGCCCTGCCATCGTTCGCGACTTTCACGGAGTTACGCGTTTTCCTGCCGACATTACATTCGATATATAGTACACGGGGCATCGCTAGAGGTCCGATCAGCCACGGTCGATTGGAGCTACACCCTTACACTACGGGAATAAGCCGCGTACGCGGAAGAGAGAAAGAGAAAGACAGATAGAGCGCGCGCGCGCGCGAGAGAGAGAGAGAGAGAGAGAGAGAGAGAGAGAGAGAGAGGGCCTAAGGGGTTGGCGAATCGCCAGGATTCCCCCCGAAACGCCGAAGCGGAGATATCACGGTGTGGTTGGTGATTCACGTGCGCGCGAGCGAACAGTTACCGAGCGACGATGCAACAAATTAACCGGCAGTAATTGGTTGTCGTATAACGTTACCTCGCAATTCGCGGAATTCTCTAGGGATACCCGCGGGCATATATACGTCAAACAGCTGTACACCGTGTTATTTCAATAGCAGACCAACCATTCGGTGTGTATTATCTACATCACGTTGAATCACTTAATCTCGGAGGCGTAAGAACGTAAAGAGATTCTTTTCTAAACGTTAGGCTCTTCGTAAGTTTAGATAGAGATTTATGAATGTTAAAACATGCCGCGCGCGCAGAAAGAGAGAGAGAGAGAGAGAGAGAGAGAGAGAGAGAGAGAGAGAGAAAAGAGTTAGCATTTTTTAAAAGGATGAACATAGCGTACGTTGAGAGAGCATGAGCTGAAAAATAACTATGACTTCTTTTACATCTATATTTTTTATTTTGTGTATTTTTGTTTTGTATGTATCATAATATATATTATATACATCTTATATATATATAGAATATCTATTTCTAAAACAGTAGGATATTAATTATATAATTCACCTATTTCTCTTCAGAAACTTAATATAGAATTTAATTAATATCAAGCTAATCGATGAAAAAAAAGAATTGCGCAAAAAGCTTAGCACTTAAAATACATGTTTTTATTTGTTATTACATATGCAAATAATTCAGTCTTAAGGATATAAATTTTTAAAAGAAAAAAAAACGTCAACATTATTATTTTTTTATGCACAATCTTTATAAAAATATGAAATATTAATTATATTTCGCTAGTAAATTTCCGAGATTTTCTGAAGACAACTGTGTGACAGCTATGGAGTTAAAACGTAATGAATATCAAGAATTAAAGGGTCGCTTCCCAAAATTAATTGGCGTGCGACAGCCTTCGCGGCAGCCGACAACCAGCCGACGTAGTAATTGGGAAGAGAAACGAGAAGACCAATTGTGGCCACCTGTTCTGTTATGGGTGCGTAAACGAAAGGGGCGCCTTAAAACACTTCGCGTACGCGTTTCACAATTCCCAGCCATTACCTTGTTTCAAAGCATCCCGTTGAGTACACTCAAATAATCCCCAAGCAAGACCTTGGGCATGAATGCTCGCTAAAATTTTCAGCACTGAGTACACAGATACCTCTCAACATTAATTAAATTTGGAGTAATTAACATTAATAATATTAACAATATTAGTATTATATTAGTATTATACCAAAGTTTTGCTCTCTTAATACTTAATGTGTAATCTACAATGTGCTTCTTGTTTCATACTTTTTTACATTTTGCCTTTTTGTACCGTTTTACTGATAATCGTAAATATTACAAAATTATATTTCTTATCACATATTTTCCGTCTTTTCCAATATTTATCAATTTTTATCTTGTATAAATGAAAACAAAGAAATAGGATAAAAGGCAAAAGACAGGAAATAAAAAAATGATAAAAAGCAAAGATCTACAAATTTACATGTAGATTAGCTCTTAATGTCGACACAAAAAATGAAAAGTAACATTATATCAATGTTACAATTACGCACTTAACAATAGATATATGCTTTTTATACTTGCATTCTTGCGAACTGATGCACAATAAGTTGAAGTGAAACAAACGTATATTTGTTTCATTTCAATTTATTACATTGTGTGCATCAGTTCGAAAATGCAGAAATAAACAACAAACCTAATATACACATGATACATGATAATTACATTGTTGAGTGCGAAATTATAACATTAATGTCATATTACTTTTAGTAATGTTACCTTTTGTCTGTGTCAATTGAATATTCAATATAGATCAATTTGTGACAAACATTAAATTTCATCCTTTTTTTCTCTAAAGATTAAGACACTTTGTATAATTAAGTATAATTAATTTTTAAATATAAAAGAATTACAAGTTATGTTCAGCTTACTTGAATAGAGACCTCGCTTTAAAACCGAGAGGGAAGAAGAGAAAGTACAGTCATTACAAGTCACTAACCGCCTACATGGTTTACGCGTGAAAAGAAAATTTACACTACACAATACACGCATAGACCGTTGTTACTCAAGTAGATGGGAAGTTGATAGTTTCTTCACGCTACTCATCTGGCTGAACCAGCAGTAGCATAGGTCATCTATTTTATTCATATAATCTTGAGAAACGTTTTATGTGACGACTGATGCATCATGTACGCCATGAAACGCGCAACTTTCACGAGTTCTCCTTTATATTAGAGAAATTAGGACTCGATCGTCTTTATCGGACGGACCCGTTAGTAAGTTTTTTGTCTCCGTACGTCTCGAGGG
Organism: Atta colombica; assembly: GCF_001594045.1. Classification (NCBI taxonomy): domain Eukaryota; kingdom Metazoa; phylum Arthropoda; class Insecta; order Hymenoptera; family Formicidae; genus Atta; species Atta colombica. Next base: position 1,998,484 of record NW_017259437.1, read on the forward strand.
GATAACGGCTCTCTCGAAAACTTAATAGCGAGCAAGCCTTGTGAGGCCTGTCAACTGTTTTCAACGTGCCAACAAGCGACGGCTTATTCCTTCCCCGAGTTTCTCGTTAAGCGATGCTTACTACAAGATACAAGAGACGTAGGTAGAAACATCTTGCTATTTCCCAGGGTGCACGAGGACGCACGATAAACATCACGGTTGAGACAGCGTCGAGCTGTTTTTCGAAGAGAGCCAGGTAGAAATGCTCGAGACAATTTTTAACGACGGGGCTACTACCGTCACCTACTATCAAAATAACACACCTAGCTGTTCTTGAGATGACGGCCTCTTCTCCTTCAAGTATTTTGTTCGTTGTTCCGACATTTGCTACCCACCTGTGGTGATCATTTGTATCACCACAGGTGCACTCTTTTGTAATCAGATTAAACATATATTATTGAGATTCAATAAATTTTTCAAACAATGCAAAAAATGGTTATCACAAACCCACATGACGAGGTATACACGGTTGAGTTCATAATGTCAAATTGTATTTGAATTATTTTTAATTGTTTTTATAGGAATATTGTAACAAAATGTTATTTAACTCAAGGCATTAGGTTATCATTATTATTATATCTCTTTCTAGGTATGACAGGTATACCTGTAACGTCAGAAATTGGAAACTTATAGTTAACTGTCTGGTGTAAAATTAATTTATCATAAATCTTCTTCCCTTTAAGATTAATTAGTAGATAAAGATTAAATCGAAAATTTCTCTTTCCGAGGAGGAAGAGAATGATGGAATAATGTCGATGAATTCAAGCGTATAGTTTCTTGAAAAATGTCATTGCCAGCAGCGAGAGATGATTACACAGTCAGAAATTCTGTAGGAAGTTATAGAGTGAGATTGTATCTTAATGCTTCCACAACGGGGGGGAACAAAGTTTATTTATCGTCATTGGTACGCTCTGTCGCCTGTTTGTCATTACGAGTAATGTAGTTTTAATAACTCTTAAAGTTTCTATTCTTCGTTAACAATCCCGCTTCAACAGTTTCGTCCGCCATTATATTGTCGTAATAACGCAACGTGGTGCTCCCTTCTAGCGGATGCGAGGTGCAAAGTTATCAGGATGGATGCACGCGGTCAAGCAACAACCGCTGTATCTGCCATTTCTTTTAGACGAACGGCCGACATATCATATGTCGCGTCCGTTTTTCGCTCGCATATATCTTCCGCGACGCTTACAACCTCTTTGCCTGATTCAGCCCGTGGCGAGTGTCTCGTTTCACGAAACCGACCGGCCAACCAAAATGGGTAATAGGATCTACCGACGGCAAGTAGTCGGAAGTCTCTCGCAAGAGATGGAACAGCGCAAGAGAATATTCAAACGTTGCGCTCTTGCCCCTATAAAACCATCCACGTTAATGACACCAATAAATCCTACTCCATACCGATCTTCGGGGGCATCGTTGGACGTGGCATCGTATTCGCGGCGAGAGAGTGACGGCGGGAATATATTTGTCATGAGAACCACTGCGATATCGCTTGTCATAAGTCACTCAGCGTGTGGTGTACAGCGAACACGGGCCCGTAGAATCTACAGGCCCGTTCTCGACTCCTTCTCTTTCATTCTATTTTCCTTAGTCCCTCTTCTCGCGTTCCCTCCATCGGCCTTCAATTCCTTTTTTTATCAGCCATCCTCCTCTGGTCCGTCCCTCTCTTTCTTCATCGCACTCGCACACGTTCTCTCGTTATATATTCAACCAGTTGATCCTACGAACGTTTTACGAACAACTTCCAACAGACCACGACCAGGACATTGCGCGTCTGCCCCGCTGGGCGCCCCATCGCTATCGAGCGAGTTGTTCATTCCGCACGCTAATCCAGTTGCGCCATCGAATTCGGTGCCACGGTGCGATGTGGTTTAGTCGTTAAGCGAGACAAGTAGAGAAAATGCTGATAATTCATTTTATGATCTACGTTAAGATAAATTCTATGCGAAAGGTAAGGAGAGGAAGATGATTCATGATTATTTATTATACACGTCTTGACATGAATTATAACGAATATTAAAACATTATATTAAAAATATTAACTCATTGCTTATAATAGAATCAACTAAACAATATTATATACAATATTATATACAATATTATATACAATATTATATATAATAGCGTAACTACAAGAATTTTTTGGTTACGATTCTTTGTATAGGAAAAAAGAGAAGTGATCTCGCATATGTTTCTATTTCATTTTTAAGAATTGTGTAATGCGCAATCTTTTTTTAAAAATCGTTTTTAGAGAGTCATTTTTTAGAAACAAATAAAATTTATCTTTTAGACCACTATGTATTTAATGTTTATTTCATTTGCATGCCTAAAATAAAAAAATATAATTCTATATTTTGAGCTATGAATCGATAGGTTGCAAAAAATTTATAGATGGGCTGCAAGTTGACTGATATAAATGATTACACTGCTCCATAATGATTTTGTTAAATGATTTTAGCTGATTCTTATGTATTTTTTACACTAATTTTGAAAGTAAGATTAGAATTATTTATTCTGTTCTGTAATTTTTTATAACCAGTATCTCTTTTTAAAATAATGAGCCTTACAGCTCATTATGTGGGATCTTTTTCTTTATTAAAATGATTTTTTTAATGGGTTTTATAATGAATAGAAAATCATGTTAAATTGAGTAATTATTCTCTATGAATTATTTATTCATATCTAAACAGAAGAGGAATTTATACGTGATATATAGAAATACGTGATATATAGAAACACTGCTCTCTCTCCTCATAAATTTAATAGATTCATAAATAAATAGATTCGAATCAGCGCAAAAAATACATACTACAAGAAACACTCTGTCAGATCAATTTAACGTAAGAAAAATGAAATTTTGTCTATCAATTATTATGTTATTCGCAATTTCTAAAATACAGCATCTCGATATTGAATAAAATTGCTTTGACAATTACTTTATAAATAGTAACAAACAATAGAATACTATGGATATGGATATTATTTACAACAAATGATCAACACGTGTAAAGATTTATAACAGTCATAAAGCGAAGAGAACTCCAGAAGGTGTATGTATCCCAGGTTTCCGATTTCGAGATTTTTTTTCTTCTTGCGAGGTCTAACGCTACTTCGAGAAGGAGGAGAAATTTCTCGCGCTGCGAGCCCGATGTGACAGCGCGGTATCGTGTAACAGTTTATTCCGAGTCTCGAATTTCCCGGCGATATTTAATCGATCCCCCAACGCGAATGAGAAAAGTTCGTGCGGCACCTGGAAGTTAATTTAAGTTTCGAATTTCGAAGATATTTTCCCGCGACTGATCGCGAACCACGTCGATATCTTCAGCACGGGAAGACGCATAATCGCTCGCGCGAGTATCGTTCAGAAATAGCATTAAGCATCTGGTGCGTTGCTTTGAGATAGTTGTAGAATTGATTCATGGACCACTGGTAAAATATACACGCGGAAAAGAAGGTCGTGAATTATGAAATCTGCGTGTAGCCGAAAATGCTAAATTTGCTAAATTAATCTTTTCGTGATTGTATCCTCGGGAATTTACAGACGGCGTGACTTGTTCCAGACGATGTAAATCCATACCATTGGAATTATCTTTTTATTTAGCATCCAATTTATATGTGGCACGACACGCTCTTACTTACACGATTGTTTTTACGCCTCCTGAATATAAAATGTTCCATCTTACACATTTCTTCCTCTGTATGTTTTCTCTTTCTTCCTCTCTTTCTGCGATTCTCTTATTCTCTCTGCTAGAGTACTCGTTTCCGCTTGCCACCCGAAGTCGACATGACGATCATCCACCAGGCGAGAAACGATCGAGAGAGGCAGAGGAACGGGGAACAGGAGGAGTTTTAGAGAGAAGGAAAGAGAAAACATATAATGTCTATTCATCACCGATCGAAGATGAACGTTCTTTTTAAGGGTCTGCTAACGTAGCATGTATTTGAATATGAAAATATACCATGAATTAAAATAACACTGAGCTACGGAGCGCGATCTTAAATAATTCATGGGAATTTTCACTTCACTGCGATGTATGCTCAGCGTAACGATGATCCCGATACCGAATTCGATCTCCAAGAATATCATGGGTGAATATCAGCTATTTTTAGTCGGTACGAAAAGTTTTTCAGCTTGCAATAGATAAAAAAGAACCTTTTCCAACTTCACTGTATCCTTTCGAAGGTAGTTACAAATTCCAATTCTCTCAACTATTTTCTTTAGCGTATTGAAACTGAAAAGTATAAAATTGATGTACACATCATCGCCTGCAAAAGTTCAAAATATTATCAGCGAAAGAAATATTATTCTTTTATGATTATTGTTCCATAATGTGATCAAGCATCACAAACTATTAATACAACATAAAAAGGTGTGTAATATTAACTGAATCAAATCACGCACAAAGGATACATATATCAAAGAGGTCTTTCTATTTAACGTATTGACAAGCAAACGATTTTCCGTTTTTAAACACAATTGAATGAGATTTCCTATTTATTATAATATATTATTATTATCAAAGCATTATTCGACGCTTTGAGATAAACTCTCTCAATTATAAAATAATATTTTTTAAATTAATTATATTTTTAAAAGTTATTATTAATATCTGTAAAAGATTAAACAGGCAACATATACTGTATAAATAAAAAAATATATTTTAATATAAAAATAAAATTATAATTAAGTACAATTAGACGCAAAATATTGTGTAGAAAATATCGTTCTATAATTTATAAAGGCGGTACATCAAACAAATTTTCTGTAAAGGTCAATATGTGACATGGCAACTCTCCGACAATATATCTTATATTTGTTTTTTTTTGCAAATAGCATATAAATTGCCTTTTAATAGTAAAAATAATACAGCAAAACGTTATATATCTGTTATATTCCCAGAAATATTGAAAGAATAAGAGATTTAGAGTTTTTTAAAGTTAATATACTTTTATGGAAAGGCTGTAAACTTTTGAGAACTCTTTTTACTCAGTATCGACGAAGCGTATTGTGCTTGCATACCTCTTTGAGTTCAAAATTTATGGTTTATAGATGTTTAAAGTTCATCGGGGAATATCCTGCAAGCTATAAATAAAGGACTCAGTTTGCGGGCATGGGTAATAAGAGCACCACACAGCAGTGCAATTAAGGCAACTTACCGAGACGGCAAATGCGATTTGAACTGACTTACGAACTTTTCACGCTGAAAAGAAAACTTTCGACTGTAATCTCGGGATTTATGAGTGCCCGCGCGTTCATGTCGTAGTAAATATCGGTAGTTTTCGCCCTAATCTGTAGCCAAGCATACATTATCTCATTTCATACTTTCGAGACGTTACTGCAAATCCTGATAATTAATTATTACGTTGCATACATACTTATATTAAAGTCACAACATTACATTAGTTCTTTGAGCGGGACTTTCCTTATGGCCAGCCGTAGAATATGTCACATATCTTCTGGTCTTATCATTATTTATCTAAGTTCGATATTCAGGTAAATAGGACCACCATGCAGTTTGTACACAATGACACAGAGATTTCTTTATGTCCGATTGTCGAAAGGGGCTGTTGGAGATAGCCACATAACGGTTCGAATCTTTTTCCGTGACTACTGTAGTTACGCGACGATAGATAAGACGACTTATCTTTCGTGAAATACTGGATAATGTCTCAACATTCTTATCCATCATACCCATATAAACGCTTGTACAATATTTTATGTGTTATTTCAGTTAATCATTTTCCGATTATATTTATCTCCAAAAGAAGTTAAGAATTTTCTTATATTTCTAAAAGTTTTTCTTCTTACTCTGTAGGATTCTAAACATTTTTTACTTACTTACGTAGCAATTCTGATAAATAGCTGAAAAAACTTCGACTATACAATTAAGAACATCACTAAAACATAATAATATAATTTCAATTTCACCATTGAAGTATAATGAAAAATATTATAATAGCTGTAACCCAATGTGATAATTCTTAAGCTAAAAGGTGATCATTATTACTGAGACATCGATATATTTTACTTAAAGAGGTTTAAAGAGAAGGAGGTAAGCGCTTAGACGGATTATATCTTATAATTTCAATACATAAGCTTACAATTTATATCTAGTAGTAGACTTTATAGATACAAACAAGAACTTGATTTAGCTTTGAATTATCAGACTATCTTGGCTAAAGAAAGCCGGAACTCGGATGGAAAGAGAAATCTGTGAATGTCGCACAGGCGGGTCACCCGGCATTAAAAAATGTACACGTAGTGTAACAGAATTTTCGTTTTACGCGCTACATTTTCCACGCGTCCGCGCTTTTAATGGTCCGTTTTGACGTACATAAAAAAATGCAGCGGCATAAAAACGGCCGCCGACGAGTCGGTGAAATTAATTGCGAGCGGCAGGCCCGCGGCTGTGTGCGGCTGCAAAAATGTTATGGTTCCGAAAGATTACACTGTATCCGTCCCTGTCGTCTGATGCGGATACCATATAGCGATGGTGTGCAGTTACCAGCGAATCGACGCGTTTCTCTGATAAATATACGCGCGTTTACACGCCGAGGACGGAGAGGCATGCACGCGCAGTTATACGATGGGAGTCGACACGTCGGTAAATTTTAGCGTGATCACCGGCCGCAGGTCTTACGACAAACGAAAGAGGCTTGGCTGCGTACCATAATATTATAATGTCGAATTTACGGGGCGCCATCCTTTACGGCTTTATTACAGAACTCGCGGCGCGAGTAAGCCACGAGTACATACGTATTGTATGTAATTTTGATATGGGAATGCGAATTTTCTGTCTCTCACTTGGATTCGTCGCGTCGATTATCGAGAAACCGAATCACACCGTCACGCGTGAAATAGCCTTACGAGAGATCTGTTTGTCTTGCAACTCTACGATGCCTTCGGATCATTCCCTCGGTCATATAAAGTCGACATCGTTAACTTTTACTGCATTGTGTATCACATGTGACATGCGGTAATTTTTCCGGATTTTGTTACGGATTTTAGGGGTCTATTGTTCAACACATGTAATAGTACGCAATCCGAGAGAATGACATAAATAATATTGCATTGCATCATGTAAGTTCCATACCTTTGTCTATATTTAAAAATAGAATCAGGTAATAGCTACCAAGAATTGCGTGAATAATTTCATTCAAATTTTCGGTTAATATAACAAAAAAATTTCACTTTTCTAGATTAAATAATTCTAGATTTAATAATTATTATCAAATAGTTGATTGAATTATATAATATTATTATATTATGTTTGATAATACATATTTTAAATAGTAAAATTATTTTATATTACTTTATATTAACCGAACGTTTGATTGAAATTATTTCATTGAACATTTAGTAGGCATTACCAGATTCTTTTTTATACTAACAATATAATGTTGTTGTACTCAGAGAAAGAAACATAGATAACAATTGATAACAATTATAAAGGATAACTATACAAGTTTTATATGTAGAATTAACGTATATATAAATTAAATATTTTATAGTTATAAAACTATACTTCAATAATATAGTTATAAAACTTATATAGTTGTCACCTTTATAGTTGCTACTACCATGTCTTTTTCACTGAGTGTCTATAATAGAAAAACGTTTTTTTTGTTAAACATTTTAATTTAATTCTGTGTACACATATTATAAATAGTTTATAATTTTAAAACAGAACTATTAAGTTATTGGAACGTTAATTAAATTTGAATGTGTGTTGCTATTAGACATCATGCAATTATGCTAAATAAATGTACTTCTACTTCATATAAACTTTGATTTACGAGTCATAATGAGCCCTCATTATCCATCGCTGATGGCTCATCATTGCAAAAGGCAGGCAATGTAAAGAAACTATCGACACGATACAATTTTCCTTCATAAAAAATTGTGGATAGTACATAATTAATTTTACTCGCGACTGTTAAATTCTTTAATTAACTGGCAACATGTGGCCAAAACAACATGCATGAATGCATGATGGCTACGTATAACTGCTGCATACTAATGAAAACGCCTCGTCATTTGATGAATCTCGAGTCACGTATATGATTGGTGCGTCGATTTGATTGACAATTCGAGCTTACACGTTCCTTATGCAAGATAGAAATTTACGTTTTTTTTCTTTGCGAACTGATGAGAACCGCCGTCGTCATGCACAGATATTATTTGTGGAAAGAGAAACTAGTTGCGCGTTATGGACCGGTGTAACGAGTATTGCTGTCACGTCACCTGGCTTTGGAAAAATAGAATACAATTTTTACATTAAAATGGAAGGTGAATGAAGGGCTTCATCTCAGAGTTCATAATCTTACGACGTAGGAGGGCCCAGTACCGCCGGTACGATCTCAAGGGTCGCATCCATTTGAAGCTGACAGAGAATGGCCGTGTCATTGGAGTGCTGTTGAAAAACATATATTTTAAATGTCGAAGAAAAGTTTTGCCATGCGCCTCAGTTCCCAAGAAACCGAAGAAATCTTGAATCCTCGCAAACAGACAAGACCTCTTGTCTGTTACATGTTTACATCTTTGAAAACCGGATCACAGAAATTTGTATTTCGTCGCCAAATAATGAGCCGTTTTTTTTTTGAACGCCCAAGAAAATTTGATGTCTTGTTTATCTCATGTGAAAAATATACGGAGATAAATATCGCGGACAAAATATAATTTGAAATGCAAATAACTTGAAATAATTTGTGAAAATTTAAAAATAGTATATATATAATAAAATAGGAGAAAATATATAGAAATATGAGATTATGAAAATAGATAAAAGAAAAAACGTTTATAGCATTAAGGATACAAAGAAATTAAATACAACCTTATTTATTGTTGATCAATCTTATTGCATAGAAAATAATATAATTAATTGATACATTTTCCATACAATTTATTTTTCGTAAAATATATATTATTTACGCCTATGTGTGTCTTATCCTCTACAATCGAATCGTCGCCACAGGAATTGTTAATTAGGACCTTTGTCCCCGAATCGATACAAGCCGAAGGTGGAAAGGGATTCGAACGCAGCCTAGTAACATAGATGATAGAATCCGATATCGCCATAATGGACCGTGGCGATACCATCAAGATCCTATGTTTTCGCGACCATTGTGCCAGCGATCTGCTTTTCAGTCGAACTGTTACATTTTGGTAAGACACATCGATCGGAAAGCGGATGCACGTTCTACGACGCTCATTAGGAGGACACGATCACGCATCCCATCGGTGTTCGTTGCGCGATGAGGACAGAATTATCGGGGAACGTCAAGAAATCCAAGTCTCCGTAGGCGGCTTTATAATGTTAGAACGTCGCCTACCTGTGCCGTGACACTTATTAAATCTCGCTCTGACATCTTTGCCGTACCTTTCATCTCGGGTTACTACTTGGCGGTACATGTTCGCGCACCAACCGTGCTGCCTACGCCTTGAATGTCAGGCTTCGTCGCGAGATTTGTAGGAATCAGCGTCTTTTATCTTCGAGTAGTGCGCGCCCGTTTCCGAACACTTCATCGTCGAATATTCACCGAGGTCGCCTTAGCTTTATATCTCCGTCGACAGCTGTGAATGCTTACGTATTTATCCTCTTTTATCGCGTGCAACATGCACGATAACGCAGTTGTATATGTATTATGTACACGCGAGTAGAAGCGAGAATCGAACGAGTCCTCTCGAAGAAAAGCATGCTCTTCAGCATCAGCAAAATCAAAAAAGAACATTCCGACTCGTCAAAAATTATATTATTAGATTTTTCACTGAAAACTTTTCTTGATAGTTTCCCCTTAAATATGCTTTGTGTAACATAGCGTAATGTATGTATATTTACAAATTTACATGCTTCATAAAATATAAAAATAAACACGCGTAGAATATTTAAATTCAAATTGTGTAGATTGAAAAAAAAACAATCATTTTATAAAGTCTTCTAATCTATTTTTAGACATTGTTTACTTGAATCATTTATTAAAAATAAAGAAAAATAATTTATTTCCTATTCATATATAAAATTGAAATAGTAATGATATAAAGTTTCGAATTTCTTTATTATATATGAATAAAATACATACATTATATATAATAAAATACATACAATCTCTTTTTATAAAGGAATAATTTGAATTAAATAAATTTTGATGAAAAAAAAATTAAAATTAAAATTATCTAGAATAAAGAAAATATTTTATTTGATATTTATTTTTTTAATTCCATGTTTAATAACGTTTGTAACTAAAATAAAAAACAATAAAACCGTAATTCAATTTCGAGTTCGATTTGAAAAGTTATGAAGGTTCAATCGAGGGCGGACTGGTCTTTTTACTTGTTTGCAAACTTCTGCCAAGCATACTGCACAAAGGGACGATTGCATGTTTTCCAGAAGCATATAATAGGACGGAAGTTGCTGTCTAGACCCAAAGACCGAAAAAGTCTACATTTTCGAGTGAAGAACTATACGTAAGAGACTATGTCTTGGAGATTCCAGGTCTATAGACCCCTGGAGAGCTCGTGTAGTATATCGCCCAAGTAGTATCCTTCGTCGTCCTTCCATCTCCAACGCAGCCGCATCTCCTGTAGACAAGGAACGAACGTTTGGTCACTTGACTCTCTAATATTAATCTGTGAGCGATGGCACTCAAAAAAGAAACGTCTCTACCTAACATACATATGATGAGGGTTCCTCAACGAGAGAGTTTCGTTTTTCGTTTTAGGGAGAGGCACTTAATTTATATCAATTTTATTCTCTGCGCCGCAAGCAGAACGGAGACTTAACAAGACTATATTTCTTGGATGGTACGCGTATAAAGCATTTTGGTTAAACATCCTAATGTAAAGAACGACTCTATGATCTTTATACGTCGATTGCTATTTTATTTATAAATAGCCGTAAAAAGTAAAAAAATTATAAAAATTGAAATGAAATGTAGAAGATATTTCTAAAATTATTTAGAGATCCACTTATAAGAGTTGTGTATAATCAATTTCTCTTAGACGTATTTACAAGACACAAACGAACCAAGACTAAATCATACGGTCGGAGCATGACGCATTATTATGAGAACCTTAAAAGTGCAAGAGTGCACCTGGAATTGGTGCAGTGTTCACGTTGATACGACAACGTTATCTACGGTCCCTGACCACCCAACCGTACGCGCGATTATGTAGCGACGCATTATGTAGCGCATACCACATGTGATAATAGGTGACAGGAAGTCGTAATCTACCTCCTCACTATCTCCCGACAAAACCGACGATTGTTTACATCGTGAGATTTTTAAACACGCTCCTAAGAGAATAATTTATTCACGCTCCCCTCGTCATTATGTCCTCAGGTCTCTTAACGATTCACATGATAAACAGTAAACACGGCAGCATGCATCGCGTGTTTGTCGACTCGCACGATCGACCCGTGAGACAATACTTGGTCGGCCGTCGTGGAGGGAAATTTGGAAGATTCGTCCTGTCTTCTCACCTAAAGAAAGAAAGTCTTGGAGACGATTCACTCGAACGATCGGGTGCGAAAGCGCTCCACAGCTATAAGCTAATTTTACGTTGAATAAAAACGCGTAATACCCCTGAAAGGGAAATCCATTTAACGTTCGCTCCGGCTTCTCAAGATAAATTGCTTTTCGAGGGTCGGGGAGGGGGAAGGGGAGGTCTTTCTAAAGCGACATTACTCGAAGTTCGGGGGTGACAGAGTTCCTTTGCGAAAGACCCGACGAGATCTCCCTCGAGAATCCCCTGTTTTGGCTTCGTTGGCTGGTGGACGCAGAGCGTAACTGTCAACCGTGACCCAACAATGAGTGCGGGGGCGGTCGCGGACGCTATATTCGCAGCCGAAAATCCACAGGGGGCAAATATCTCAACATAGACTTCAATATGCGTCGGGAATCGTTTCCTACATTTCTCTCTTTCTATATATATATGTGTGTGTGTGTGTGTGTGTGTGTGTGTGTGTGTGTGTGTGTGTGTGTGTGTGTGTGTGTGTGTGTGTGTGTGTGTGTGTGTGTGTGTATACCTCCCTCGTCTCTATGCAATCTCGGCGGTATTGAGTATCTGCACTCCAGAAAACTTCGTCTTGCCAAACATTGTACAACTACACCATTTCTATCGCGTCTAGGAAACGTTCACCAAATTTAGTAAAATGGCAACATCGATACTTTCTTTATTGGATTTCTTTATTAAAGTAATATATATATATATATA
>NW_017259437.1:2010766-2011335 GCF_001594045.1 Atta colombica
TATATATATTTCGAGCAATAATTTTTGTATTATGAAAAGGAAAAGTTTATGAAATTACTTTAATGTATTTTTCATTATTGAGAATATATAATAAAAATGAAATACGACGACATAAAGCTTGACTCTATTTATAACTTTTCTTATAACAATAGAACGATTAAAGTACGACAGTTGTGAAAGTTACAAATTGAAAGGCAAATAGATTTGGATAAATGTGTATCGTTCGGACTACGCGCTTATCACCCTTATTGTTAGAGAAATTACCTCTGCGCTTATAAATCATAGTCGCAAATAGCGCATTCTGATAAATCAGTGGTAACAAAACAATCTGTTATTTATTAGGTTACAACGTTCCGATAAATCACGTTAGCAAAACAGTCTATTATATTTGCTAGATTGCAGCGGTTCTCATAACGCGATTAGTGACTTGAAATGACTTTATGCATGTTTAACCATACGCATTAAATTATCATCGGATACACTAGAAATAAATCCGTTGCATATTATTCTATTTGCTGCATTCGCATAGAATAATTTTACTAAAGTATTCAAAAATTTAGTTCTATATA
>NW_017259437.1:2011435-2051984 GCF_001594045.1 Atta colombica
AAACTAGAAAAATTCTGACTATTTTTAATAAATTCATGACAAACTTAATCTGCCTAGAATATAAAGTCGGAGATGTAAAGTAAAAAAATATATTATAATTATAGTAAATCCATTCAAATGTTATTATCTTACAATAAAATAAATTGTCCTTAAGATATTGTAGGCAACAACTCTCAAAATTTACTTTACAATATGTAAAAAGTACCTTTTATAGTATGACTATATAACTGTAACTAGTTATAACTGAATGATCGTTCTTTTATTAAAAAAATAAAGTAAATTTTACGTAAATGGATGCTTATTCTTATATGGACCTGTCAATTCCATAAAATAACTAGAATTTTAAATATTACTTTATATTTTTCTCCGTGTATGTACATGGTTCAAACTGGTTGCTAGAATATTAAAACTTTTTACATTGTTATCAACAATGTAAAATTAACTCGGGAAAAACTATCTGGGATATTTTTCATCCCAGCGACGAAAAAATATGAATTGTTGTAAAATATTGTTCAACGTATGTTTCTTTTTTAATCACTATTCTTTACGTACCTTTAAATATGTAAATGTTTTATCAAAAAATCCGAAAAAACATAAAAAGCGTTATATTAATTTATTTTTAAAAGATACTGTTATACCAGATTATTTAATACGTTTATATTTGTTTCTAATTACTTTTTTCTTAAAAGTGTGATTCGTATTTATAGGCCTGTATTCAGAACGCGCTTTTATTAATGAATATACGCTTTTTTGTCTGATATTCTATAGTATATGTAAACTATATGTAATAAATACGCTCTAGTAGCATAAAAGCGCATTCTGAATATGATCCATAATGTTCTCAAATATTAATTAATCGGAAAATAACTAATAATACATAATATGTTAATAATAGTAATTTTGGAGTATCAAACATCAGATGATCATTTATGTAAAAAAAAAATTCAAGAATATTTCTGTGTTAAAGGGATTCTAAACCAACAGGAATTACCGACAATTGCAGATTGTCAAGTTCTTCGAATTGGCTTTATAGATCACCAAATCCTTTTACATAATAAAAGTACGCACGAAAAAAAACCGGCCACTAAATTCGACGAGAAAATCGGGGGGAAAAATTAAAAATTCACTTTATTTCACTTTATTTCAACTTTTATAGTTGTCACCTCAAATTATAATTCCTTTAGTGTAGAAATTCTATAAGTCATATGTATCAAATGATATCTTCCCTGTATGACACTAACAATCCTGAGTTTGCGAAATTGTGATTGAAGGTCTAACAAAAAAGATATTCCAAAATTAAAGTCGTATTTTTTGTATAACAATTATTTTTTTCCTCTTTTACAGCGAAAATCCTTTTCCATAATTAAAGTATACACATTAATAGAGATTAACATAGAACGAAAAAAAATTTCGAAATTAAAATCTTAAAAAAATTTTTTTGTCGTTCTCGGCATAAATTCCATCTCACAGACAGTATTAATGCGAATTTAATCCTGTAAAAGGATTTTTAAATCTGTAAAAGAGGAAAAAAAATAATTGTTACAAAAATTACGATTTAGTCGGTAACAGACGACTTTAGGATTCCCTTAAGCGTTTTATATAATTATTTTGATGATCCGATAAACTGATTTTCAGGTCTGTATCTAACTAAAGTTTTAGATATTTCAGCAAAATCGTCGATATGACAGTCATATTTTGGTATACAGCTCATTAAAACGAAGCTACTGCGATGCAAATTTGCGGAAAGGAATTCACATGATCTCGTCGAATCGCCATTCCTCTTTTGACCTTTAAACTCCTTTCGAGCCATCCCCCCCCCCTCTCTTATTCTTTACCCTCTCGATCCGATTACTAGTCGAGAGATTGCAACGGACCACCTGGCTCGTACGGGGAATTACATTCGCCGTCCAGTCGAGAGTAACGTCTAGACACTATGTCTGAAGCCTCGCGAAATGGTAATCGGAACCTGTCCCGAGTCGAACCGTCGTCGCCGTTCCTTTGCAACGTTGAGATGCAGACGTGCAAACGTTGAAGAGGAATCGCTAACCCAAAACCTTCCTCTTGTCATTTCCTTAGCCAGCGAAGAAAAGCCCGATGGCTAAGAGCCTTGTGTCCTCTTGCAGCCCGTCGCGAATATCAGCCAGAATATTATGACGACTAGGATATTACCGTTTGAAAGGAAACTCGACAATGTAGGTATATACTCGCGAGGAGTCATAGTGACGTCTATGCGCGAGCTAGGAAGAAAGGTTTTCGAAGGATTGACGTTGGATCGTGATACGATACGATACGGAATTTGTTTGACATTGAGAGCGTCGAAACGAATGTTTAGCATGAATGAATTTGTGAAAGACTATTGCTATTGGCATATGCAAGATATGCTATCGCAAATATGTGCAGTCTCAACAAGTCTTCTTTGACGTATTTGAAACTGATTTTTGATATAGGAAATGTTTTTGATGCTTTCCGTGAGATTCTTTTTCTACATTTTGTTATTATGTCTTTTTATTATATCTTTTTGAATTAATTATTTCTTTCTAAATTAAGTTCAACTGTATAAAATTATATCACTGTAAAAAATAAACTATTAAGTTTAATTTAACAGATTTTGTGGGTCTCAACATTTTTGCGTATCTCAGAAAGTCTACCATAGTCTTCAAATAAAAATTAATATTTTATTTGTTGTAGTGTAACTACATTCAAATTAAATCAGTATATGAGCTTTGTTCTCCACCTTTATAACTGTATTCTGTTCCCTTTTCTTATACTATTACCTACATTGTATAGACTTGTATAATAATATTTAAAAAATTCAGAATGACGCTTACTTTTTTCAAAAGTGACACAATTCAAAAAATTAAGTTTTCAGGAAAGAGGAAAATCTATTTTTTGACAGAAAATTATTAACTATACTTAAATAATATAGGTAAAAGAATCTATTTTTAATAACATGATTTAATAACATGTAAGTTTTATTATTTTTAATTACAATCCTTAAAAAATTAGCCTTTTTGAGTTGTGACGATTTTAATCACTTTTTATAAAATTAAATTAATTCACTTTTGGTGATAAGATAATGTTTGTCTTGTTCATCCGTCGAAAGATCGATTGTGCTAAAAAAAAAATTTGCTTTATACAGATTTGAAAATAATTTTGTTAGATCATTAAAATAATATTTGTTAGAAACTACAAATGACAAATTGTAAAAAATTAGATATTCTGTAGCAATCAGTTTGAGTTTTCAACAAAATAATTTTGAAAGTCCAATTACTTTCAGTCTGTATCCAGAAAAATTTTTAATCTTCCAGCAAAATCGTTCTTTCTATGCAATAATTCGAAAATCATGTTTTTTTAGTTGTGTTATTTTTGAAGTAAAGAAGCACAAAATTCGAATTTATGGAAAGTTCAGCGTATAATATAATATTCGACCTTTCATATATTGTACGTGAATTTACAACCGTAATAAACATGCCAATTCCTCATCCTTTTTTTTCCTTCGAAATACATAAACGACATCTCTCACACGCCTAATTTTTCGCGCGCGTGTCTACTACGAACGTCCATATCGTGGGCGCAACGTGACGTTCGCGAAAGCGCATAAAATCCGGTGGCAGACAGTTACGCGAAATTCTCTTTCTCTTTCTCTCTTTCTCTCTTTCTGCGCAATGATGCTGAACAGCTCCATTTTACATCGGCGTCACTCTCGTGCGCGATAACGAACGGAATGGCGAGCAGTCAGGCAGAAAAAACGAAGGTCGACGGTATTTTTAGCCGGAATCCTGCGACAAAAAAGCTTCTCGCGACGTTTAAACGGCTTCATATCTCGCAGGTATTCCAGATGACGACGACGACGACGACGACGACAACGACGACGACGACGAGGGTGTTACTTATTAATTCGCCTCTCCCATTACAGTCGACTGCCTTAATCATACATTTTTACAGATGCCTTTATCGATGAAATTTACTGCAGCAACGAATCGTTCGCAGCAACGACACGGTAGGCATCATTTGCCGGCAGCGACACGCGAATTGGAAAGTTTATCGCGTCGATCCGCGCACGCGGACCCGGGATCGTCGAACTCGTCCACTTCGTGTCCTCGAGCCTCGATCTCGATACGAGGAGGTAGGTAGGTCCTCCTCGGAACCGGTCGTGACTGTACCTACACGGGACGTCGTTAATACCACGCGAGAGCGAATCCACCTACGAGCTGAGGGGATGACCGCGTCTCGCCGCTCGTAACCAGCCCGAAAAGAAAGCAGTAAGTCGCTCGGGCTCAGCTTGGAAAGGAAACGAGAAGGAGAAAAAGAGAAAGAGAGAGAGAGAGAGAGAGAGAGAGAGAGAGAGAGAGAGAGGAAAGTAAAGAAAGGAAGAAAACTGCAGACCGATAATAAGTGGTCGTGAATCTCGGAGACTCAGAGCAGAAAAGGAGGCAGAGGGAAAGAAGGAGAAAGGGTAGGGATCCTGGCCGACCGTCTCTCGTTATCCACGCCACGGTGTCCAGCCATCCAGCCGCGTGACGTCACCGCGCGCGTGTGGTGTGTGGCCCCGACGATGCCCTGCGTCGGGGTTGGGGTAGGGGGGAGGATGGATGTGCATCCGCACGTTCCGCATCGTGTACGCGCGCTCGTGTATGTATTGTATGTACACACAGGTGGTGCATCGCACCACACGACGAGGTGCTACGCCCGCGCGACTCCTCGCGAGTATGCATAGTATAGTTGTATACGCATATCCATCCGCATACGTATAAATACATGCACGCGCCGTGCGAGCGTTCGAGCGCGCGTGCATGGTTAAACAGAGTCGAGTAGTAGAGACTACAGCAAGCAGCGCAGGCAGCGTCCGAGGGACGAGAGATGCATGACGGTGCACTGCTCGCTGGCGATATAACGTATACTACACAAGCCGAAGGGATGGCTGCTGGTAGGGATCAGGAGGAGCCGAGGAGGGGCCGGTAGTCGTGGCCGAGGAGCGACGGAAACATACGAGAATAGCAGTCGCCGCTCCGTCGCTTCCCTTTCCACGTCGCCGCTCGTTCTCTCTGTCCCGCTCGTGGCCGGCGACGATCGTTTTGACTTTGTCGTCGACGACGTCGACTCCGTAGCTCTCTCGTGTCTCCTCGCTCGGGTTCGCGTCGCCTCGGAGTAGTCGGACTAGTCGGAGTAATCGGAGAGTCGGAATTCGGAGTCAGTGAGTCCGTGTCCGTCGTCGTAGTAGGATCGCGCGACTGCCGTTTGCCTACGGCCGCGCGCGTCACTTCTTTCTCTCGACTCTCGTCGTGTTCTCTCGTCATTCCGTAAGCGAGCGAGCGAGCGCGTGCGCGCGCCGTATGCTCCAGCAGTAAAGTAATATTTGGAGAAATCGCTCCATTGTGTGCTTGTGCATAAACGCGATTCGGAGTACATACCAGTACATATCAATACGCCCACCGCGACGCTATCCATGTGCGCGCGCCGCGCCGTATGTAAACGCTGTCTGATGTTTACGGATCTGATGTAGTGTTCTCGTCGTTCTCGATCGCTCACTCGTGTTCTTCGCGCGTACACGCGCGCCTCTGTCCGGCAGCACGGCAAAGTGACTACCGACCGACGAACTGGTTCTATCATCGTGGAATCGAGCGTGTTTTATCATCCGGCGTGTTTAGAATCGAACGGGCCGGCCGGTGCCCGGTTTTTATCAGGACACGAGGGACAATGGATTAATTTTCACCAGGGTGCGAGCAGCTACCAGGCGCGGCGGCTTGGTCCAAGTTATAAGCGGAGTGGAGCACAGCGGGAGTAAGCGATAAATCAAGGTGAGAATCCGACTTTGTTTTCGAGAAGGGTTGCACGATAGCCGGACGGTCTTTCCATTGACCAGCCTCACCGGGCCCGCCGAACCTTTTCGCATTCTCTCTCTCTCTCTCTCTCTCTCTCTCTCTCTCTCTCTCTCTCTCTCTTCTGTTCTCTCTGCGTTTCTTCCTTCTATTCCGTCCCGTTCGGACGAGGCTTTCTCCTCCTTCTTGACTCTTTTCCGTTCCGTTTCTCTCTCTCTCTCTCTCTCTCTCTCTCTCTCTCTCTCTCGCTGTCTCTCTTTCTCTCTCTGTCGGATCCCTCTGCGAATACTGCAAACGAGCATTCAACGAGCGCATAGCATATATTCCATCGGCCTTCTGTCCTCATCCTCTCCACATTGCCGTACGCTGCTCCTCTGCAGCGCGCGAAGACAGATCCGAGGGAAAGAGAAAGAAAGAGAAAGGGAAGAGGAAAAGAGACACAATGCGTCGTTTCTCCGGGTTCGGCTTGGACGACGGGATCTTGACTACGATTCTGTTCTTTTACTATCGACTCTCTCTACTGCCGCCGTTGCCACTGTCTTCCTATGCAAATCCACGCCGGCGGAAAGTCGTTAACAGTCGAAAGCAATGCGTGAGGATCTATGTGCTATTTAATAAGTTCTCCCTTCGTGAAAATGAACAGTGATGAATCGAGTTCGATAACCTTTTCTTGACAGATAAATTGTGAAAAATTGAGCGATTCGTTGCTATTTCAAACGTGACGTGAAAAATTGATGCTCGGAGAATATTTCAATACTTTTTGTTTGAGAGCCAACGGAAAAACTAGATAGACACAAAAAATAAGTGCCTATCGGAAGCATGTTACCATCTCTCCGGTTTTTTACCAAGACCGGAAACTTCGGCTTTTTAACCAAATCTCCGGCACAGGCAAAAAACTTTGGTCAGAGTGTCGATTTTCCTCCGATTTTTTAGAAGATATTTTCCACAGGAGAGTCAGATCTAATGACCGATTTTTTTTAGAGAACGCACTGCAGGATTTCTATTTTTTCGCAGTTTCGTGCTATTTATAATAATTATCGATCTCCGGGAGAATCGTCGATCTCGAGTAAAAATATTAATTGATAGTCGTCTGAACCGTTTTGAGTTAATTAATTTTAATTTTCAGTTCAACTAACTCTTCATATTTTTCTTTTCTAAGTTCTATTATATTTTTTAGTTCTAAGATGTAGAAAAAATGAAGAATTAGAACTGAGATTAAAGTTAATCTACAGTAATAGACATGGACATGTCTAAAATGTCTAGTTAGAATTTTGATTGAAAATGAACGAATTAGAATTTTTTTGTTAAATCTAGTAGAATTTTAATTGAGATAATCAAAATTCTAACAGTAATCAGAATCTTTTAATTCGTCTATTTGCAATTAATTATGTTTCTTAATATATTTAAAAATTTAACTAGATACAAATCTGAAAATAATTTTGTTGAATCATCGAAATAATTACTGTAGAATGCTCAAGTGTTGACAATGCTGCAAAAAGTTTTAATATTCTAACAACTAGTTGGATCATCCTACATTCGAACAAAATTATTTTTAGATCTAGTACCAAATTTTTAGGTACTTCAGCAAAACTGTTTTTTCCGTGTATGAGAAAAGGTGAAATCAATTCTTAATCCCTAACGAAAATACAAACGTGTTTATCCCTTCCGTGATACCGTGATACGTATGATTTACTGTTAAATACAGTATTTAACCTGACTGTATTCAAACACAACAAATATTTCAAGTTGAAATTTCTTAATACGCTCTCGAGTTAGAATAGATTTGCAGACAGGATGCGCCACGATTCGCAGCTAGACGCGTTATGATTAATCGGATGTGTACACACCGAGAGTGCTTAATACAGTGCAATCATTGTTATCCCGCGGGATGGCGGATGCTTATTTGCTTAATATCCCAGTTGACTGTACAAATCTGCTGTTGCGTTTTCTTGATGGTTAGATGCCTTGGAGTTCACATGGAAGTTCATATCAGCAAAACGCCTACACATTGTATAGCATATGCGATAATTTTAATTACACGCATGAAATAGGATGAATTAAAGAGAATCTAGATATAAGCATATTTTACAATTAGTGTGAAGTAAAGGAAAGAATTTTGCTAAAGTATATTTAAAAATTTAGCTGGGTACAGATTTAAAGATAATTTTGTTAGACCGACAAAATAATTATGTAGGACGTCCAAGCTGTTTGTTAAAATTAAAAACTTTTTACAGCATTACTCTCATTATGCTTGAACATCCTACATAATTATTTTGATGGTCCAACAGAATTATTGTCGGTTTTGTACGTAGCTAAATTTTTATAAAATTATTCTTTTCACATTAATGATATACATAAATTTGTTTAATTTATTACGTATAATTATATAATTTCACCAAATTACTGTAATTTAAAATGTTAATTTTGAATTTTAAAAAGCCGAGAAGAACTTTGTAATTAATTATTCGTCCAGCGAGTTTTGTAATTTTATTGTGTACGCTACAATAGAATTTTCATTATAATACGAAAAATATGTAATATGATTTTTTTTTACCTATTAAATGATGAATAATATATTCTTTACATTGCATTGTTATATTTATATATCCGGGAGAAAAAGCACACATTAGCACCTTTTTTTAAATTATTTTTAAAATTCCGATTTGAAACAATGTTTTAATTAGGATAGAAAATATAAATATAATTCATTTTCTTTTCCGTTATATTATATACACTTCCAATTATAATGTATCTTATGTCATGAATTTTCAAAATTTAAACACTGCCACACTGCTTATACTGAGAGAAAAGTGTACAAAATTTTAATAAATAGTTGTTTGAATAATACTATTTGAATATTTATTAAACATATTTGATACAAGAATATTAATTTGATTTAACTATCACTTTTTTTATTTAGAAAATATTTATATATTTGCCGTAAGTAAATAAATTAGTACTCATACAAATATTATTAAAATTTAGAGTTGTCATATTTTTCTCCACACAAATACTTGTTGGCACAGTTACAAATGTTTTTTTAAAAAACAAATGTTTTTTTAAAAAACAAATCTTTTTTTATTAAGATCAATTTCCTTTATCTCAAAAATGTTAAAAATTTTGACATATGTTATTTTTATATTAACGATGCCACTTCAAATTTATACTAAATAGTATTTATATCTTACAAGCGTTTTAAAAATATTTTTAAATGTAGCATGGTTATTACTGACTGGGGGACATTGTTGAAAAATTAAGTTCACTTAATGCCATGACAGTCAACGTCTCAATTTTTTCCGTGTCTCTAAAATTTTTTGTCTCTAAAATTTATTAGTGTTAAGGTAACATTCCTTCTTCAAAAGATGCACATTAATCTAGAAATTGTATATTACATTATTCGCTGGAAACAAAAGAGCATGTTTATACTGAATTTCTGAAAAGAGGCTATAGTCTCTTATTTGTCAATACCATATCACAAATGTCACAATACATGCACGCGAGTGCCGTATTAGGATTATATAGCGCATAACGAATTACCATAAATATCGTGACGACAATGTGTGTCCACGTTCTTGGTTAGGACATCTCACGTCTCTCATCGACGAGAAAGCAGCGACGATCGCGTTTATCCGGGGCGTGTCCGCACAATCGAATTCGTCGAAAGCATGCATATATGTTGGACGCTGGACGCGAACGTGAATCACGAGAAAAAGTGGACTCGCGTGAATGACAGCGTGGTATAGCATTTGTTTGAACTCGACCACACGCCCACGCACCCGCGGGACACGATCCCGAACTGTGGACAGAAAAGAAGCGTCGCGAAACCGCATCCGACGTTTATCTGTCAGGTTTTTTACGACTATCGCGTGTAGCTTCCGGCGTGTATACCAGCGCTCTCGTTAAATTTGCGCCACGTACACACGCATGCACGCACGCACGCAGGCAGGCTATTTACGAGCGTGCAGCTTGCGTATTTTTCGCATTCGCGCGATTAGCTATTCGCGTTCGCATTCGCTCCGCAGCTCAGCTCGGATTCGGCGCGCGATAGCGCGTTGAAACTTTATTGCACCTTAATTTTCCCAACGGATGAATTGGATATTTACAACCGACGATAAAGACGATGCCGGCGCTGCTTTGTAAGGTGTCGTAGGGAGCCGAAAAGAAGCCGCAACAGCGTTGTAACGCCTAATTACATTCGCCGCGAACATATCGTACATATTTGCATCGCAAATCTTTCACCAGGTAGTCGTCGACGTTGTTAATTTCACTCGCTTTGCCTCGCATGAATACATCAAGATAGAGATCAAGACTGATATGAAAATCGAAAGAACGTATCGTACATACGAATGAAGTAAATATCAATATCTTTTAACATCAGCACTTCTCATAATTGTTTTTTAAATTAAGTACCTTACAGAGAAAATTCTGAGATGATGAAAATACATCTCTTCTTGGAATTGTAATAATAAAAGTAGATTCAGAGATACTTGAAGAGATACTGTTTGTTGACGATATTAATAATTTATATCTTGCTTGAAAGAAAACAGACTGGTATTCTCTTTTATCGTGTATTGTAGCATATATTGGATATTAAGATTCCCTCTTTCTTTCCGTTTCTATCTACGATATTGATAGATTATACTTTCAAAATATCACACAGAACATTCCTAAAGTATCGGAATATTGAAGTAGAAGTATCGATATTCCGACTATATCGGAGCATTGCTGCTTATATTGTCATAAAACTTTCGAGGGAATATCCACTAAAAACCCTCGATAGAATTTTACATCAGCATAACGGAAAATTCTCGATTATTCTCGGTCGTGCGTTTTTAGGACAATCGCCCTGATCGTTGTTGGAACGATGTTATCTTATCGTTTCCTGTATTCGCGTGACTCTTGACTGTTTCGTTACGCAAAGTCGCCAGTTTAATCTTTGACAGAAGTCTTGCAGTTTCAGAATGTACTCCAAATCGTGCGGAACTTGTTAAAATCGCCGCATTACATACGTAGATAAAAATCTTAACACTAGAACCACCGATGCTATCCCGTGAGATACCGATTTATCAATTTTCTATTCCTGTCAGTCCTTTCAATTAGTGAAAAATTATTTTGATGTTACTTATATCATTATAATCATTTCTATTATATTCATATATTTTTAATATCTA
Source organism: Atta colombica (assembly GCF_001594045.1). NCBI lineage: Eukaryota > Metazoa > Arthropoda > Insecta > Hymenoptera > Formicidae > Atta > Atta colombica. The sequence goes on from NW_017259437.1 coordinate 2,022,426, forward strand.
GTTCTAAAAAGTTCAGAATATCTAGTTCCAAAAAAATTGAAACGATTAGCAGAACGAAAATAGCAGAGCGAAATAACTATTGATGATTCTATATTGGAAAACGATTATAATTCATATTAGACTGACGAGAATATACCAATTAAGAGAATCCTATTTTCGATCGAAATGAATCTTATTATAAATATGTTTAAATAAATATTTCAATGTGTATATAAATAAATATTTAAATAAATATTTCAATGTGTATATATCTAAATTCTGCAACCGCGCTACGCGTGAAATCTTGTTCAGTCTTGAAACGCAATTATGAATAGAATTAGAATAATATTATATACTAAATTGCCATACTGGCAATAAATAATTTAATAATATAATTTAATAATATAAATATATAAATTATTTAAAGTGTGTATAAATAATGAGAAATCAAAAATTTTTGTCAGTGTGGTGTTAAACAATATAACATTAAACAATGTAACATTAACACGAAACAACAATTTGAGATATGCTTCAGAGAATAAATATTTAAATAAGGCTCGAAATATTTCACTAGCCTGAGATTATCGATAGATTTCATTTTTGCTTTATAAAAACCTCGGAGAGAAAATACAATGTTGTGCAATAGTGTGCATTTTACGTTTATCATTTTATGCTCGTCGAAGCTAACACGAGGAAGATATAAAGCAGCTTCCGTTAAGGATAAGATTAAAAGTGTCGCAAACAACGATACTTATGGACGGCAATAATTACCGCGGGCTCGTTTTGTTCGTCGCCTGGCAAAGCAATAAAAAGACCGAGTTCTCTTGTTTGTAGTGATATATCGTCCCGTGCAGGTGGAAGACATCTATAATCGCCGAGCGGGCGATCCTTTTGGATATTTCAGCGCCCTTTTTTAAGTCCTTTTATTATTCTCTTGGGCGAGGCTGCCACATAGCCGACGCAATTAGAATGCACTATAATTGACTCGTTCCAAATACTGACGAAAAGGTGAATTATGTCGGGAACACATCGACATCGGATGAAGAGAACGATAAAACCAGGTTGAGCGTGCTAAGCGTTTAATATCGAAAAGCGATACAATTTGCCGCTCAGCACCGCGATTACTTTATGGGCACTTCATTGGCGGGGTTGGCTTTAGGGTGACAACGTGTTAAGCCGCATAGAGCGATTTTATAGGCTAGCGCTCCCCGCTGAAACAGACTATAAATCATTAACGAGGTCGGGAATAGGCCGTTGTGGTTCTTGTCTTCTTTATTTCCAAACTGTTACTAAATCTCGGATTATAGATAATTAAATCTCTCACTCAATTATTAAGTAAAAATTTATCTCATTTTGTTTTTAATTTATCGCACGTACTTGCTTAAATAACTTCCTTGTATTTATTGTTACTGTGTGATGATTAATTATTATATATAATTTCATTTTCAGCAATAAATGTATTTGCATATTTAAGAACTGATATGTGCAGTTTTCAGTCGTACGTTAACTTCAGTCCTCAGTTTACAGGCGTAATCGATTGAATACATACGTTTCGCGAGTGAGCGAGAATACATTTCGCCCGCCTCGCTTTGTCCAAAGTATACTCCGGCATGTTCGACGCGATGTCGGAGAACGTGTTCATCCGTTTTGCAAATGGATTCGCGGAGGCTCGCTCCAGTGGCTTTTCGACGCGCTCGAGAGTCGAGCCTCAAGCCTAAAAAAATCTATGAATGGCGAAGGCGATCCGGAGCTGTGAAAAGCAGGAGGCTTAATGAAAGAAAGAAAATGTTTACACAGACTGGAGAGGGAGAGCGAGAATAAATAAAGGGTGAGAGACAGAAAGAGAGAGAGCGAGGGAGAGGGAGAGGGGGGGGGGGAGGAAGCAGAGATGCACAGAGAACGCTCAAACCTGGTCCACGACTGCTCACTCCTTGTTTTCATTTTTTAGTTCGAATGCTCGACAAAAGTTTGTGGTCTCTCTATATATATTTCCCAGTAGTCTAGCAATCTGAATGAGAAACATTAGGAAAAGAGCGCCATTGTCGTATTTTTGCGTTCTCGTGTTATTTATGACGAAACTTGGCTCGTTTCGTTTATATGAATGATAAAACGTTGGAACGTTGTATTTCGACAAGCAACATACCGGATATTTTTCTGTTTTCGATCTAATTTATTGAAGTCAAAGTACGCTCGATTACTCTAATGAATTTTTTATCCTAAAATATATCAAAGAAACATAAAATTATGTTATTTGATATTTTAACAACTATTAATTATGTGAATCTTCTTAAATAAGAAAAAAAATCCTTTTATCAAGGAAATTTAATTATTGGAAAAAGCAATGAAAGATATCACAAAAACAATAATGCTTATCTGTAATGTGTCATGGTAATGCATGCGTGCCTTTTGTGGTTACTTTATCGTTTCATCATTCTTGTATTTTTCTCGATAACTGTGCGGTACTCATGTACTCACATTTGCATTTACGGTATGATTCATATGTTAACATTGTAACGGATTGTAAAATCAGTCTTTAGATTTAATAAGAAAAATGCATATAGAAAAAAAAAGAATATAACATACCTCTTACACATTTAAAATTCGCGTGCTAAAGACTCAACGATAATTATGGACTTATCGATAAGAGCGCGAAGTAGCGATAGCGGAGATAACATCCTCTGCCAAATTCAATATTTGAGAACCTATGATTCGTCAGCCAAGTATAGTTTTACAATCTGTTAACACTCTTTTTATAAACCTGTTCTTTTATGATATTTTCTTATAGTGAAGTTTCTCTGCACGATGTGAACATACAGTGGCTGTCAAAAGTTTTTAATGAATAATTTACTTTATTGCCCAGAAAAAAATTTTACAACAGATATCTTATATACAAATACTTAATATATTCTACACTGAGAAAAATTTCTTTTTGAAAATGAATAAATCAGAAAATCTGATTATATGAATCAAAATTTAAATAATTATCTAATTAGAACTTAATAGATTTAAGTCAGAAAAATTCTTATTTGTCCATTTTCAATCAGAATTTCAATTAACGCAGTCAGATTCTTTTTCAAATATTTTTCAAGTAATATTTAAAATATCGTATTCTAATGATTGTAATATTGATTATAATAAGAATTTTATCAACTTATAAAATGAAAAACTAATTGACAAAAATGATCGTAAAATTATATGTCAGTTGGAAATTTTCGACAGTAATTGTACGTCTTCAGCAGATGAGGTAGTAAAATACGAGAAATAATCAACTTCAATGTCTCATTAAATCAAATTAAAGAGTAAAAAAATATTTTCATTCAAGCATAGAGTCAATGAAGCACCCAACATATGACTGTGTAATTTCTACTCTGCTTTCTTTGCCAACATTTTTCACGGTCAGTATCATCGGGCTAACGTTCGCGTAACGGACGCGGATTTGTCTGTCAACGACGCGCACGGCGTGCAAAGGTTAAACGTAATTATTTTCGCGCATTACGGTGCGTTCGCCACGGTATTTCCGTTCTGTTGTTTTGCGGAAAAGCTCAACGAGCGTGGTCCCGCTCCACCGGATTTTTGCGCCCCGTTTCCTCCGCATTTACTTTACCTTCGCGTCGTTTCCCTCGCGGGTGAAACATTTTACAAGAGAATCCACGCGCGCCGAGCCCACTTCCGAAGCGAACCGCCTGTCCCGCCTGTTCCTCTACCTCCGTCTCCGTCCGCAGCTATGCGGCTGTTCGTCACGGTATAAATGGAGAAACGAGAAGGAGCGAAAGCGACACTCTCCCTTTGTCTTGCGTTCCTCCTCGCGTCGGAGCAGGTGGAAACCACTGTACGCGTGTGCGTGCATGTGTGTGTGCGTTCACTCGCTCGTGCGGGTGCATCTTCGCTGTAACATTACTTATTCACTAACTACAGGTTACGGTGGAGGATCGAATCTTCATAAACTTCTCGTTGTGTATAGAACATTGTAGTCACTTTACGTACAGTATAATAGGATGGGGATTTTTTTATCACTCTTTTCTGTTCCGTTATTATTTTATGATAAATCATAACTTTTTTGTTATTTTTATTTGTTGATACATATTTCTTATAAATATTACAAGTTTATTCTTAACTGTGATATAACTTAAGATATATTCTACTTGATGAATAGACAGGATGAATGGATGTAAAAGATGTATCTTTATAATTTCTCTATATTTTTATCTCCATTTCTTTATAAATGTAATGTATTTATTCTTAACTGCATAATATGTATGTATATTCTAGTTGAGTTGGAGAATGGATAAGATGAATGAGATGTAAAGATACATCCATGTTGTTTGTATTTTATTATGCTTATCGTTAAATCTCTCTCTCTCTCTCTCTCTCTCTCTCTCTCTCTCTCTCTCAGATTATCTCCATATTATATCCGCTCTTTGTTTCTAATATTCTCAGGAACAAGATTTCTATTTCTAGTCGGTCTAATACGAATTATATAAATTTTTATTTTTGTCTACATTTTTTGCACAATAAAATAATTGAAAATATCAAGATTGTTTAAAAACAGTAAGAATATGGAAAAATAGATTATGGAGTAATTAATTAGAATAACAGATTATATATTTAACTACAATGTTTAAAGTTAATAAAGATATGATTTTATATAATAATAAACTTCTGGAGATGCGTATCAGTTTTATATTAGATTTATTATTTTTTGATACTATATTTTTCACTACGCGAAAACGAACACGTCACACATCGACGCATTTCTTGTGCCTCCACTGGCGTTGACCTCTCGTTCTAAATGCGGTTTTCACATAACAATTACATTAAACCGGTCCGCATTATCGTTAAAGGCCGGATTGTTGCCGGCCGCCGCTTCGCGATTCTTCATTCTCATTTAAACTGACGCGACGAGCCGAAAGGGAACGGAGAATCATCTTGTGTCTTTTTTCGGCGCGCCTGGGGAAACATGATCTCGCATGCCTTGTCGCGCTGACCGGAAGAAAACGCCATTAGGAAGGATTTATCGTCGATTCAGGGCAGCCCGCAGTCTTTGTTTACTTTGCAAACGCCAGCATGGAGCGAGACAATGTCGGAACTGAGCATAAGTCTCTTCGTTTGCTAGTAGAAATCACTGGCTACAGTTTGAGGGTTTGAGCTAATTGCTTGTTAACGATTCGTCATGCTTTTCAACATTACATTATTAGCCGTAATTTGTAGAAAAAGATGTAGAAAAAGACTAACTTCGACCGGATTCACCAAATCGAGAATGCAAACATGCGCTAATGCTATCATTAACTTCTTTCGCATCCGGTTTGCGTAAATAGTATGGTACACATGTGTGAATAGAGAAAGTAATTCTTTTTTCAGTTTACGGCAACTCTTTCACAATACTTTCAAATTAGTTTACTTACTTTCAAATTATATTTGATTCTTTCAGTAAATGATATTTATAATGATAACAAAATTGAATTTAATAACAAAAATTATAATGAATGATGCATACTCGATAAAAAATGTTACACATAGAAAGAACAATTTTTCTAAAGTATTTAATAATTTAACTTAAGATAATCTAAAAAAACTACAGATCTGAAAATAATTTTCTTGAATTATCAAATTATATAAAATTGCCAAAATATCAAAATTTTTTGCAACATTGTTCATATTTAAATTTCTTATGTAATTATTTTAATGATAGTCTAACAAAATTATTTTCATATCTGTACCTGGTTAAATTTTTATTATTTGATTAAAATATTTCAACAGAATCGGTCTTTCATGTACACAAACGTATTGGGTTGTTCGAAAAGTTCGTGCCGATTAAAATTTAAATTTTAGTATACATTTATTAAATTAAAATTTTCTGCATTTCAATTTTCCTTCAACATCGGCACAAACTTTCCGGACAACCCAATATATTAATTATTAAATTAATTCAACGTTTTATACGTACAGATATTAATTCTTGGTTACTTCCATTACTCAATGGAACTTCATTAAAGGCAAATCTATCTATGTCGCTGAATATGTGAGCATTTACGAGCACAAAAGGCTTAAATATAAATTAAGATAATCCAGGTTTTAACTTCTAACAATCCGCGTAGGTGCAACCAGCCCTCGCGATATCCGCAGGGCACCACCTCCGCATTTCCTACACCGCGAAATAAGAGCCCACGCGGGAGAAAGACTACCGCTTCTCGTCCTAATTGAGTAACAGCGCATAATTCGTATGTTTCGCTAATGCACGTGTGGGTCGTACATTTTCACAGAATCGCGAATGTATCTACATAACGACCGTGCGTCACCGAAGAGAAGCGAGGGAAGAAAGAGTGTCGGTCGCATCTCATTCGTCCCATGAGTTAATACCCGAGGAAACGAAGGAAGGGAATCAGTTAATACCTCCATCGTTTTTTCGATCTCCCTCGCCTTATCCGTGTCAGCCGTTTCTACCTTCTTCACCTCCTTCCTCATCGCGGGGTTACCACAAGAATCTGCATCGAGACGCGAAAGTCCCCTTCTCAGGAGGTCAGGAGACCTCCATGGATTGCCGAGAGATCTCCGATTGTGATTCTTCGTTTGGGAATCTGCAATAGTCCCTCCGTTCTACGAAACGACGCGCTTCGCGAATAAAGGAACAAAGTGTCGTCTCTCACAGGCTGTCTGATTTACTGGGAGCTTACAAGAAACAATATATAAACGCCAGAAAACGAAGATCGAGACGTATAAAAATAGAATACAGAAAAGAAATAAAATACAATATTACCAATGCACAATAACAATCAACCGTATACATACATAAGGAATAAAATATCATGAATGCTGCTATTTTTATCTGATGTTGCGATCAGTTCGAAATAAATAACATAAAAGAATACAGTTGTATAAAGTATGGAGAATGTTTTCACTCTCTGTACGAATTTCTTTAGAAAGTTTAATAGTTACTTATTTTATATGCTGTTATTTTAAAAGGAATTTTTTTCGTACGGACTGTTTTGTGATCATACATAAAATCACACGATAGCAACAACGGAAAAAAGATGACGGGGAAGTTTGATCGCGTGCCATAAAATCGTAACTTTGTTGTTTTGTCGAGACGCATAATGCATGGGTAGACATGATTTTGTCGCGCAAGATTTTGTTCATTTTTTTCCGGCAACCTGTACTTTAAGGCGTGTATTACATAGTAATAGAATGTTGTGTAATCATTCCAAGCTAATTTCCCAAATTATAGCTTTAAGAAACACTTTAACAACGCTGTTCTATCAATTAAAATCAAGAATTTTTCTTTTATTAAAAAAAGAATATGAATGATCGAATACAATACGTATAACGAATGTATATAGAAACACACAAGTTTAACGATAAGTTATCGAAGGATATATAAATTAATCTTCCACCGACAAGTGGAATTGTTAGATTTTAGAGGCATAAGTTTTTAGTTGAATTTTAATAGATAAATTGGAATCCGTAAAAAATAAATAAAATACAATCCGACTTCTATGATAGGAATAAAAATTCCATGTTAAAGCCTTTACAAATATGTGAAAATGTTTTTCAGATTTTTATACACAGAAACAATATAAAAATCTGTACTGAAGTTCGAAGAAGAATTGCGAACCCAAATTGCGAACGAAGGATGAAAATTGTGTATGACACAATCTACAATTTAATTTTTAAGTTACAATATATTTTTTATGTATACTATTTGCAGTAAATGAATGCAGTACAATGAACTTTTATTTCATTCAATTATATTCTGTTCCACGTAGAGTATGGCACTACATGTACAAAAATCCATATAAATTTATGTTTAGATATTTTCAAAAAGTAAATTTTATTTATACATATGAACAACATTCTCTCGACACAATGAGTGCAGTTTATAATAATCATTTGCGAAATATTGAAAAGATTTCAAGTAAAATAATTAATGTTGAACATATGTATTTTTCGAATAATCATAGTTTACTGACATTATTCGAAACTAGTTACATTAATTCTGAAAATTTAGTATACAGTTCTCGAGAAAGGCAAGGTTGGGTCGATAGCAATATCACCCTTGCAAAACTCTTTCAAGGGTGAACCCTACGATGGGTGGGTGGCTCGTCGGTGGTGGTGATGCGGTGGTAAAGGTGGTGGAGATGGTGGTTACGCTACACTGATGGTGGTGTGACTATCGACCGAGTACCGACGATGTGGAACGTCGTCGTGGTTGCGCCATAAGATTTCTTGCCGTCTCGCACGGTTTCTTTTTTCTTTATTGCCGAAAGTTTAATCAGGCGTACATTTTCTCAGAATATCTCTTTATAAATTATGTTTATCCCGTCAGAAAAAAATGAATGGACGAACGCAATGAAATATTCACGTCTTTACCGAATTACGAATTCTGGATCGTATTTTTACTAGAAATATACGTAGAGAGAAAAATTTTGCTAAAATATGTAAAAATTTTGCTGGACGCAGTTCTGAAAATAATTTTGGATCATCAAAATAATTATGCAGGATACTCAAACTGATTGCTACAATAGAATGATCAAAACTTTTTGCAGTACTGCTCATCATATTTGAAATTCCTACGTAATTCCAACAAAATTATTTTCAGATTTGTATCTAATTAAATTTTTAGATACTTTAACAAAATTGTTTTTTTCCATTCTTTTCCGAATTGTATTGTCCTATTTCATTCTCAGTGACATTTTGCTATTAAAAGCTTTTAGCAACTACATTGAGAAAAAATGGTATTAAAAGTTATATTAAGAGATATGAACAAAATGCATTCTAATTATACCAATTCAAAATTTTGGTTATTGAATTTCTAATATAATCCAATTTCTAACTGAATTATCTCGACTAGAATGTCTGATAGATTTAACTATCTAGATTTAAGTATCTAATTATACCTTTATAATTGGATTTATTAAAATTCCCATTAATGCAATCATACTTTTTCAGTGTATACTTGTTACTTAAGTAAATACGATTCTTGTTAAGGAAAAGTTGCGACATTTTCACCAAATTTCTAGCTTGCGTTCAACTAGACCATATTTACCACAGCAAAACAGACAGTGCTCACCATGTTGATCGACGACACGCCCTCCGTGAAAGCAAGTGTACAACGTAACCGAGTCTTAATTAGTTTCCTTGTGGAAGCCGTGGAACAAGAAACGACAATGTAGGAAGCTACTTCGCCGTGCTCCCTATTGGTCAACGCGCGTCTGCTCTCGACAGCGGGCTTCGTTTTTTTTATCCGCGCGGCGATTAATTAATCCTCACCGGGCGAGTTCGCGATCGGTCGAGGTAAGATTTCTTGATGTACGCAATGCGCAAATAATTCCGATCGCGTCTTCGTGCATATATGTATGCGCGATATATGTATCCAGAGAAACTGCCAGAGAAGCCGCCACGAAGATGGGCTTCTTTTTTTCTTGTCTTGTCTCTGCGAAAAAGCTACTGTTTCCTTAAGAGAAGCGCAAAATAATGACGTACTTACTCGTTTGAGCAAGGTGTTTTTAAACGCCATCCTATGGCATTCGCAGATGGATCTCTTTAGAAAAAAACTTCGAAAAATATGCAGATATTTTAATACGCATATGCTCATAAACGTATTAAAAAATGTGACACTTAAGTATTATATTATACATTATGGATACGAATTAGAATTCGGTTTGTAAATCATTGTCAATGATTCACATCACTGTGAATCATTGATTAACCGATTTGATTGGTTGATCAATGATTTGCACTTTCCAATTTGAATTCAGTCCGCACAATGCGTAGCCTGACATGAGTTTTACACTTACTCTGAGAGAAAAATGTTTTGTATTTGTAACTATAATTATATTATATATTACTGTAATTATGATTATTATAGTATAGTTCTAGCCACAAATATAGTTGGCAATCTAAAATGACTATAATTATAGTTATTATAACCACAAACTGATTGAAATTATCATAAAAATGATTCAAGTGACTATAATTTTATAATTATATTTTGGGACAACCATATTTTTTATAACTATAAAATTATAGTCACTTGAATCATTTTTATGATAATTTCAATCAGTTTGTGGTTATAATAACTATAATTATAATCATTTTAGGTTAGGCCAATTATATACATTGCTAGAACTATACACATAGTTACTATTATTATTATTATTATAGTAGTAATAATCACAATTATAATAATATATAATTATAGTTACAAATAACAAACATTTTTCTCTCAGTGTACAATCAGCGATAATAATCTTTGTAAGAATTTCCCCCAGACAGCCAGAAAAAGATTATCCTAAAACTGTGCAAAAAATACGAATTTAATATCTTTAATACAGTCGCGTAATCGATTTGCTGAAGTTGCGATTTATTTGCTAAAGTTGATTAAGATCTTACGAAGTATATAAAGTAATTTCTGTCATCTCTCTTGGTGTTATAAATCTTAAAAATACATAAGCTATAGTCTAACTACTTTTACACGAAGAAGATGATTTTGCTGAAAATATTTAAAAATTTAGCTAGATACAGATCTGAAAATAATTTTGTTGTACTATTTGTATCAATTATACAGCACACTCAAATTGTTTGTTGGAAAAACTGATTGTTGGAATGTCAAAACTTTTTGCAGCGTTACTTATCATATTTGAGATTCCCATGTAATTACTTTGTTGCTTCAAGAAAATTTTCATATTTATATCAGCAAAATCATCTTTCCGTGTATGATTAGATTTATCTGAAAGAACTTTCAGAAAGATGTGCTTTTAGAAGTTTAATCTTATTTTCCAGTTTGAAGTAATATTTGGCGAAGGACATTTGAAAATATTATCGTACGTCGACATCGAGTTATGTATTTTATCTCGTCAGTTTGCAGATAATCTGTGTAAACGCGGTTGAATTTGCTCCACGTTAGGCACGTTAGACAGGGACGACGCAAGCATTGCGTATCGGTCGTGCCCGACCTGTTTCTCCCCGGGCCTCGAGCCCGTTGAAGCGGACGACGAACGGGGAAACTTTATCGCGAACGCAACGAACGGTTGACAGCTCCGTGATGCATCGGTAGCGATTTGCATTGGCGTCGACTACACGGGAGCCAGTTGCGAACCCTGAACGAAGAAATTCTCGCCATTCTCCGCTCTGCATTCCGACCACACGTTTACCGCTGTACAAACCCGCTGAATTCTCATCTCACGTTTATCTCAAATTTCGTGTTAAACAAGTCAGCTGGGAAAGAGATGATTACGTTTAATGTTGAGTGTTTGATAGCGATGATAACCATATGGCAGAAATATAAATATTACTGATATTTATTTGATATTTGCTTTATGTTATTAAATTTGATACTATTAATATTTAAGAATTTTTCTAAAGTCAGACAAGAAGCGTATATTTACTTTAAATAAATTAACATTACGTAAATGGTTAATAACTAATATTAATTTGCTTTGGTTTTAATTATTTAAAGTTTTTCATGTAATACAAATGAAAAATGGATTGGAGAGACTGAATAGGTTTTGTCATTAAAATTGGACAATTTCTTATTCGTAAAAATGTAGAAATAATAATCGTATGCTACTGGGAAATTGATTTTCAAATTCAAACACAGGCTCGAACGCAAATACTCTCAAACGAGCGAACCGTATCTTAACTTTGTTGACCTTCCTGTAGATTCCCTGCTGATATTTACGTAAAGTCAGATTAGGATAGACACGATACAGACTGGTTCAATTATGGAATCGTGATTGCCAGAAGGCTTTAATACTTGTAACAGCTTACTCAATACATTTACTATCGTTTCACCTTCGCGGTTATTTTTGTTAGTGTTATCAGCTTAGTCTTATCACTCCGATCGCTCATCTTCACCAGTACTTTGATAATTATTATTATTTCATATTATATTCATCCATTATTATAATTTATTTTTTAATTAATTATCATTTTATTCCTCATTAATTTCAATATTATATATTTTTTATGTTTAAAGTTTGTTTTACTTTTTTATGAATCTTATTCAGCATGGAAAGAATGATTTTACTGAAATATCTAAAAATTTAACTTTAGATACAGATCTGAAAATATAATTTTGTTGAACGATTAAAATAATTAGAAGAATATAGGAAACTCAAGCATAATTATACTGCAAAAAGTTTTGATGTTTTATCAACCAACTTGAACGTCTTACATAATTATTTTGATAATCCAATAAAATAATTTTCAATCTGAATCTAAATTTTTAGATATTTCAGTAAAACTTTCCATGTGAACTCGCATATCTCCGTATGAAAATTATCGCGTAATCTTTTATCGTGGTTGTAAAATTCTCGCAATGGTCAGATTCTCGTCGTAACACTAACGGATTCCTCAGATAGCCGTCACGATAATGTCGCCAATTTGTCTCGTGGAAAGCGCCTTCCCACGTGCTTGAACTGGCATTCACACTTATAGCGCCGTAACTTTCTAAGGCGCGGAAAGTAATCAGCACAGCAAAACGAGGTGACATCAATTATTAGCCATTTGTGTATATAAAGTACATAATACATGCAAATATATATAGTATTATCATGCAAAGAATATCTGTCAAAATTAAATGATGAAATATTGATAAAGAATTCCTTTCACGGGTTGTCTTCATATCTATATCCATTCTTGGAATACCAATGTTTCGTGAACGTTGCAATTTATTTCATTAGGACAAGAAGCAGATTGATAATAATATAAAAGATGTTAAATTCTTATTATTAAAAATTGTAAATTAAAATGAAAAAGATCGTGGATTAAAATGAAATCGAAATTTAAAGTTAAATACAATAAAACTATAGTATAACTCGCAAAGCACTAATCACAACGCAAATAATTTTGTGTATTTCCATTGGATTGTTGCAGCATTTGTAAAAAACTAGTTATAAGAAGTTTCTTGGCTGCATTTCTTTTAGTCGTAACATTAAAGCTGATATTTGTAACAGATAGTTGACTCGGAAAGTAGAAACCACGTTTAACGCAGAATACAAATACAAGTCTCGATCTGATATAATTTTTTTCGAGAATAATTTCGAGAACGATTGTGCTACTGTCTTTTTTCTTTTACCTTGACTTTAGATTTTCACTTAAATTTGTGTGAAGACATACAACACGCTATTTAATTCTTACAAGTAATTAAACGGTGCGAGACCGCTCGTAAGGTAAACACGACAAGCAGGTTGCTTATCTACACTCGACGCGTTAAGAGGACTCGTAAAGGACCGTTGCCATAAATCGGACTTCCCTGCCATCTTAATTAAGGGTTAACTGCGGATCTATCTTCCGTGAGACGCGATGCCAAATGCACATTACCAACTCATTTCATATTTGTTGCCTTGTAAAATGTTGTGTTACTAATCGTAAAGATTCAGATTTGATATTTATTGTTGAATATGAAGATGTGTGTTCCTAAAACATTTAAAATCTGGAGAATTACATCATAGGACAGAAAAATCCACTACATGGAGCTGAAATAGTGTAATATTTTGAGGTGGAGAGAGAGAGAGAGAGAGAGAGAGAGAGAGAGAGAGAGAGAGAGAGGATACAATGAAATATTGAATTATAATAAATTATTTAAGGAAAAGCTGTACGATTTAAAAAATAGACACTCTCTAAAGGTTAAATAAGAATTATATGATCGAAATTTCGTTGCAGAATTATTAATCATTCAGAAACGATAACTTAAAGTTAAAGATCTCTTGTCTACCGTGATAAATATCATCGAGTCATCATGTTATTTCGTGCGTCGAAAATTGAAAATCGAACCTTGCGTAATCTCGAGTATTCGCATAATCGTGAGAAATCCTGAAAGATTCAGGATATATTTTGTTCGGGATCAATATGTCAGGTAGGTGACAGATCGTCCCGGATATAGGAATTTTTAAATCTAAAAGCAGTCGCATAACGAGCAGCGAATATCTCTCTGACCCCTCCATTCCTATCTCTACGCACCCGTCTACCTGTTTACTCATTTATCTCTCGATCTCCTCTTTTTTTTCCGAGCTTCTCTTTGCTTTCTCGCTTCCCTACACGCGCCATCATCCGCGCGGCGTGTAAGGACGATGATTTACGGTTTTAAAGTTTCATCTCGCTCACACTCGTCGACAACGAAGCGAGGGCCGCCCCTCTCTCTCTCTTCCTCCGAGAAGAACAGCTCGGCCGGTTCCAGCTGGCTTCTCCGCGACGTCGAGACGCGCCTGGATGATCGTTGCTTTTGCTGCCCGTCGCACGTGAAAAGTAAATACTGAACGTGGCAACGACTCGTTCATCTTCCACAGCTCTTGCAGGACCGCCCTGCCTTCTCTCATCTTTTCTGCCATCTTCAGTTAGCCGCGAGCTGAGCCTTTCTATGAGCGTACAAAGCGGGTAATATACCTTATCAACGTTTCCATCAGAACGTTCGAGAATATAGCGGGTGGAAGACATGGCTAACATTTTCTGCATCGTTGCGGTTTTAATGAAAAATGAACCCGGTGGATCGACCGACTTCTTTGTTAACATATTCTTTATAGTAACGATCAAGAGAGCTACTCTACTACTAAAAAATCTAGATCGTTTTGTTTCACATCTTGCGATTCACAGCTTTCGCTTTGGTGGAATTAATTTGTACTGGGACGATGACCGAATTTTGCAATGTTATATTTATAATGTCAAATTATACCCAATTGGAATTATTTGTAATCATTCTATAGATCGTCACTGCTCCTATCCAATATATTGTTAATTTGGCTGAAAAGTGGAGTTAAACAATTTAACTCAAGAAAATGTATTAAATTTGACTTAAATGTAGTTTAGTATTTAAATGTATATATTAATGGCCGGTTCGTAGTCAATTCTTATATTTGAAATTGTCTTAAGTACAATCTTAAAATGTCTCAATCGGAGGGCTGCATTAACATCTGACGTCTTAAAATAGAGTGGTCTATGAATATCATCCAATATGATCGACGTTTACTTTAAAACTAACCACAGAAATGGATTGATTTACATTTTGACACATATAGAAGGATTAAAAATGAAGGATTGGGTTAGTATTGCTTCTTTGATTTCTAACAGTGCATAATCAGCTAGGCAATATTAAACAACTATTAATACTTGAGACAAAATTTTCTTTTTACTTCTTATCTGCGAAACAAGTAAAACTCTCGATGCCAACGAGCCAACAACAAAATCAACACTGAGAGAAAGGATTTTGTTAATTTAACAAACCACCAGTATCTTTAATCGGTGATCGGTAAATATGTGACAACAAATTTTTTTGTTGTGATTGCTGCTAGTCTGCTATACTAATCAATTATTAGTAACAGAAGCAAATTATATAGAATCTAACCTATCTTTTGGATAGACTTTAAGCTCGTTTACATAGAATTCGATAATCGTGGAGTCTTAAGTCGTAGAAAACTGACCAAGCATAGTCTAATACAGGAAAAATACTTGACTAGACTTGGTCGATTTCTTATGATTTGAACTTGCAACCGTTTACGATTTATATATATATATATAAAAATATATATATGAGCTTCTTATTCGCTAGCGATACTATTGATTATTTGTTACATTGATGAATTAATTTGCAATAAAAAATAGATCGTTTTTTAAACAAATATCACATTTGCTTTCCCTTGATTTGTTTCTATAACAAAATCATTTCTCTCAATGAATAAGGATTGGATGCTTACGTAATGCAAAGTTTCGGACAGTACACGATATATTGTCGATAAGCTCATTTCGATGGCAATAGCGGTTCAAACCAGATCCATTCAACCGTCGATTATCGTGAGACGTACGTTCTCTCTTTCTCAATCAAAAGTCAAGGAGAATCGTAAGAGCGGACGCTTTCTGAGAGCGAGCGCTTCGCGCCTCCATGAGGCGACGGATCCAATTAGGCGAGCGTATGAATCCATAATTCATTCCCTGATTAATTAGCGCGCGTACACACAGGCGGAAGGTGTGAGAGAAGAAGGAAAGGATGAAGGAAGGTGGGACGGTGAATGGTGGAACGATGGAGAAAGGGGCGTGACGAGATCAGTGATCCTTCTCGGCCGCAGTTTACTCGCGCTCGTATGGCGAATAGTATGTAGGTGTGTGTAGACTTGTAAACGCGCGGGAACAAAAGAAATCGCGTTTACTGCCAACCTTACGATAGCACCTACCTACGCCCCGTATATTTGCGGCCGCGAAATGTGTGCGAGCGCGCCCTTATGTCGTTTTATAGGAAGATAAAAGGTATCCCGACATGACAATCTTGCTTACTAGACCCCGCGGGAGATTATTACGAGCCTGTGTATCAAATTGAGATTCTCCTCGCAAAACGTTGTAACGTTATTACTAAAGATTTCAAGTACTTTGTACAAACGACGGTAACGCATGCTAAAGATACCATTGAATCGATTATCATTTTTATTTTTATCGTTTGACAATTTTTTTCGTCTCTCCAAGATTTTAACCCTAATCGATATTCGCGGTTTCAATAGTGAACATTGTTTTTTAACTACGTTATGAAAAATTGTTTATAACAAAAATGTTCTTCACAAATTTACATTTTAAATTGCATAACCTTATTTCTTGGACTTTCAAAATGAAAAAAATCATTTAATTACTATTAACTTACTATTAACTTTAAATAAAGATTCATTAATAAAGTACACTATGTGTAAATATTAATTAAGAAAATTTTGGAGCAGATACCGACTATTTTAGAATTAAGGTTCGAAATTTTTTAACTTGAATTTTCTGGCCAATTTACATTTGATGAAATGTGAAATGAATAGAAAATCAGATATTTTGTAATATACTGCCACTAATACTTTGGCTTTTTTTTTTAATCCTCCACCAGCCAAATTGAACTTTGAAGGCATAATTGCTATTTGGATTGTGGCAAGTAAATTTTAATCTGTAAAATATAATCCGACTTCTATAATAGTAAAAACTCGTTTCACAAGTATGCAAGAATTTTTTCAAATTTTTATTCAGTCCAGAACAATATAAAAAATCTGCACTGAAGCTTAAAGTTCCTGATCGCTTACAAAAGATGCAAAATTCCACATGATCGACAGAGAATTAAAATTATGATTTGAAGCGAGTTTTGTTCTCGATAACACAAAAAAACGCTTCAGCGAGTACATCGATTTTTTCCGATCGGATCACAACAGAACAGGAAAATGCCCAATAATGTTGTTGCTCGCGCGAAAGAAACCTGTTCTCGCATTACTGCTCGCTGTATTAAGCGCGATGATTGTTGGGAACGCGATGAGTACGAAACGCGTGCTTGTTCGCGAGAAAGATCATCTCCGGTTTCACATCGAACAGAACGTATAGCAAGACTAGAGGAAACTCAAGGCACAGGAAATAGTTATAACAAGATCCACTTCGCGCGCAATCGACAAGCATCCGTGTCGACGATTACAGGCGGAACTGCATCTCCTTGGACAAATGATACGTTTGTCACGTGTGTCTCGATGTGCGGATACACATGATGATGATAACTCAATGGTGCGATTATCGAGTGCCCTGATTGAACGAAGCAATGCATCATCGGTTGCTACACGTTCTTTATCACGCTCGACCAGCGTTGAGGTGAAAATAGAGGAAATGGAAGGTGATGGATCACGAGCGGTTTGCCACGTCGCGTCGGTACAATTACAAATACAAATAGCTATCCGCGGGCAAAACAAAATACGAGGAAAACTGGTACTTTTAGTCCAACGATATTCGATTACATTGAACATCTCGATAAAATTGTAATGGTGATTCTGCTGAAATAGAAGCTCTTCGAAGTTGATTGAAGAATGGCACTTGGTTTGTTTGCGGTTTTTCAATTTTACTTCCATAAGAAGTTTTTGCAATTTTCAAGATTAATTAAATCAATAATTGCGTTTTTATTTATTTAAGTTATCGCGATCGAAAAGCCAACATCAAATTGATCAAAGGATATGCGATTTGACGAAAATTTAATGGAACACCATGTATATCATGGCAAATATGCCGCTTTCATGCAGGCTTTGGTAAATCCAATCTTACGCGTGTATTCTGGGAATCGCGCACGATTCGAGTAACAGCGCAGTTTCGCATAACGAAAGGGAAGAAAGACTGTATTTTAACAGCAAAGGCTCGCACGCGATATTGGAAATATCTTCCGTACTTTTTACTGGCAAGACTGCTGTCCTATCAAAATCACTCTCAAAAAAGATGTACAAGCTGCACACCACCACGTTGCATCGCAAGAAATATGTAAAGTATCTAATTAACATTAAATATATAAATAAATAAAAATAAATACATTAGACAAATATGAAGTATTATTATAACTTCCATCGCTATTCCTCACAGCCTATATATTCTTGAGGAAATTTATATCTACAAATTTTAGTTTTTTTTACCATTGATCGTTGTAATGATATTTTTAATTTACATGAAAAGAGAATGGCTTTGCTAAAGTATCTAGGAAATTACAGGTCACAGATCTGAAAATAATTTTATTTGATCATCAAAGTAATTTTTGTAACTTTGATTTTACTCGCTACGAAATATTATATCGCTGAGAAAAATGATCTGGTTGGATTAAATAGTAATTCTGGTGAAAAACAGACGAATCAGAATTTTCTGGTTAAGTCTATTAAAATTCTAGTTGAGATAACTAGAACTCTGATTAATATAATTATTCTGATAAAAATAGAAGACTTTCAGTAGATTTTACCAGAAATATTGTATCAATCAGAATTTCGATTATCTCAACTAGAATTCTAATAAATTTAATCAGAAATTTCTGGTTCGTCCATTTTCAACCAGAAATTTTTTTCAGTACATGAGACGACGAGATCGAAACACCCTGTATATTATAGCACGCGGCAGAACGTGACGTTCGAAATGCATGAAAGTATGCTTTATATTCGCATAAAAGACCGAAGTACATGTTGTCGGGCGCGAATGTGCGTATCACACCCGGGGGCTCTAACAAATAGTTCCGGTTATCGGTGCTTTCGCGCGACTTAGGCTCTCCCTTTCTGTCTCTCGCACACGCTCTGCACCGTTAATAAACTCATCCAGAAGGCCAAGTTTAGACGTCCAGATTCGTCGGGAAAGATAGATACCAGAAGGAACTTGCTGCGCGCGTAAACTATGCGTGAGTTAACTTCCCAAGAGATATGTATATATGCGCTGTGCGTCAAACGCTCTGTTCACGCCAAAATTGTTACTCCATATCTCGAACGGAAGTTTCTTCAGTGGCACGATATCCGGCAAATACATAAATTGTTATTAGAAGAAATTCTTTTACAAAAAATACACAGTAATAAGAGAAACGAATTTATACAAAGAATAGTTTTACTAAAATGTCTAAAAATTGATCTTACAGTTGCAGATCTTTTCCTAGTTCTTTGAACTAAGATTAAAATTAAACCACATTAATTAAAATAGGCATTAAAAATTTGTAATAATTTATATGTTTTTAATAATGTATTATTTTAACTTTTTACTTACATATTTATAATCGAAAATAGATTCTTGAGATAAATTAAAAATTGAAATAGCTTAGCACATTAAAATGGGATTAAAATTAATTATAGTTTTATGTGTCTCTCCTTTGCAATGGAAATGATCACTACGGATCTCTGACATTCTTCATATAATAAACCGAAACCACTCTTCGTAAAACATTAATTCTGTCACTGAATTTTTTATAACTCATTAAATCAAGAAATTAGCATAATTGAGAGAAGATTTCTTGTGCGACTCGCGTAGAATTTATACACGATGTTAATTACGACAATGTTCATCGCATAGTTAGCATACAGTTAAATCTTGCATCATCGTTCAAAAGTTTTCACTGTCGTTCGTAGTTATTTCTACGAACGACAGTGAAAACTTTTGAACGATGATGCAAGATCATTGAAAAGACAGCAAATGAATCTCGACGGGTAGTTCCTTGTTTTTCTTAGCTCCTCGAAGCGACGGAGACAAGCAGGGGACATGAGTACAGAATTCATGATTAATGCTTGTGAGACGCGCGATTTGATATAAAACCCGACGCCATTTGACCGCCGTCAGTTTTACCATCTAACGAGGAAGCATAACACATACCTTATCCATACCTCGCCATAAATCTCGTCGCGCATTTTGATTTACGTACCTTTAGGAGCGTTTGCGAAGAAACGCGCGATATCACGGCGA
The DNA here is from genome assembly GCF_001594045.1 of Atta colombica. Lineage (NCBI taxonomy): Eukaryota > Metazoa > Arthropoda > Insecta > Hymenoptera > Formicidae > Atta > Atta colombica. Next base: position 2,042,577 of record NW_017259437.1, read on the forward strand.
GCTGCTACACACGCTTACGCCTCCCTTTTTACGAGCCCCGAATGTAACCCCAACTTCCCTTGTCGCTGCGAAAATCGAGAGTCTCAAAGAGATGGATTGACAGCGTACAAATCGCTGTTTTAACGCGCCTTTCACGCTTTATATCGATGTGTTTTCTTCTCGGCGATCAAGGCGAGTCGATCTCATCCTCGAAACGATCAACACTGAGTGACAGCAAATGTAAATAAATGACTGAGAAAGGACTTGCGGGATGTTAATATGTATAAACTTTTAATTAGCTGTCGCGACACTGACGGCAAATAGATTGCGCTTATGCAAGCGCGTGCTATTCGCAGAAACTAGTTATGAGCGAGGATAGACGTGGGAGAGCAAAAAGAGCACAAAATTTCCATAAAAGAGGAGTGTATCGTAACCCAAACAACGTTGGCCAGCAATCCCGCATATCCCAGGCAACAGGGACGAGGCTTTAAAAGTGATTCATTACCGAGATCCCTCTGCTATCTCCCTCATATTATCTCTAGCTACTTTATGCAATACATTAATGGATATTCATTTCGTTGAGTAAGTTTTATGTATAATAGTTCTCCGTATCATTCGCCAATACAGCACAGCCCGCAGGGTTCAATTTCAATACATTATATCATGGTATATCGGTCATGCAATTATATCTTGTAAAAAAAAAAAGACGAAAGGTGGAATTTTTCTAGTATCGTCGCCAAAGTGATCAGGTAGTTACTTTTATGATGAAACGATGAGATAACGATTGAGCAAGATACGTGTGAAGCCTGTAAATGCGACGGATGAAAAGCATAGACGGCCCGTTGATGATTATACATGATCGACACGCGCGTATTCATTACGGTGCAATCGTGCTGCGCGCGCTTCGATTCATAATAAACATATTCTCTGTAATATTGTCAGACAGAGCGGGGTCGTATCGAAGGGAGATCGCGATAATGCCCGTCGTTGACGGGTTCAACGATGCTCCGAAGCGAACTCCATAACGAAGCGAAAATCAAAAGCGCACACACGTCTCTATTGAGAGGCACATCGGGACCGCCTCGCTTCCGCGCAGCTGCGGCGCGGCGGATGCATCTCGCCGGTGCATTTCGTTATACCGCGCGCACGCCAATCGGCCGTATCGGGGATTCGAGCCACACACGTAGCGGGATTTCTCCTCCCTTAATACCAAACGCGGGTACATGTACGTCGACCGCGACGGCGTCTTATAAATAGCGACGCCCGCGTCGAGACGCTAGCAGTTAACAAACGGTAAAACTAACACCGCCTCCTACGATAACATTTCGCTCCGGTCACGTGTTTTCCGCGGGTTCGTTCGACTATTATAAGATCCATGACTGTGTGTGCTTCGATCCCTTTTTCTACCTCTTTCTCTCCTTTCTTTTTTCTCTCTTTCTCTCCCCAGCCATCTTTCTCCCAGTACCTTTTAGCCTTTTGTGCTTCCACCGTTCCCTTTTCTCCGGCAACTTTCGATCCTCCATGGAACAATGCATTCTTTGAATAAATTTTTATTTGGGTCTCGTTATTTGGTTATAAAGTTTTATTTCACTTACATTATCAAGGTTGCCACAAAATTGGAAATAAAGGCAAGAGAAAATAATCAGGGAATTTTGCAAAATTTTCTGGAAAATTAGAATATTAATTCTTGACTTTAAAGAAATTTAATATGCGTACATCACATCAAATAACGAGACAAATAAAAATTTATTCAAAGAATGCATTGTTCCATTGAGGATCGAAAGTTGCCGGAGGAAAACGAACGATGAAAGCACAAAAGGTTAAAAGGTACAGTGAGAAAGGACGAAGAAAGATGGCTGGGGAGAAAAAGAGAGAAGAAAACTAAACAGTTTAGGAATATTACCAACAATCAAATAGTATACAATAGCAAGTAGTGTCGACATTTAATTAATAGTAATTTACATTGTTATATTAAATTGCTTTCTCAACAAAATATTTAACGATTTTCGAATCAGGACAAACAATTTCAAAATATTATTGAAAATGAAATTATGAAATTTTGTCTGAAAATTAGAGCAAAGTTATAGGAAGTATGAGGAAGCGATGACAACTCTGATGCAAACAAAATATTTAAAAATAAGTGATATGTATATATAAAAAATATTAGTTTTATCTTCTATCTCGTGAAAATGATAAAAATTTAATTCTAATTTAATAAAATGACAATTTGTTTGCAAAAAAAAGTACTCTACTTCCAATTGTTTACAATCTAAATGCATCATTTAAATGAAATTTTATTTGAGTGCGATATTATATTGGTAATACACAGAAAGATTTTATTCGAATAGAGAATTATCCCTTATTCACAAATAAGATTCTATTCCTCATTGATTATTTGTTATTCGTGAATTTATCCAGGCTCTCGAGCCAACACTCCATAGCTCTGTGAGAGGCGTACCGGTTTTGAAACCAGGTATCTAGCGATCAAAGCCGACGTTGATTTATGTACGAGACATTCGAACGCTACGCCCTTGCTCGTTAAGGTCGACCGAACGGACGAGCGAGCGAGCCTCAGCGAGCGGCCAGACACATCCCGCGCCGGCCGGCTATTTAGGCATCGATCGCTGGACTCGGACTTTTACGAAAGAGCGAATACACGCGGTGCGGCTCGCCCCCGGAGTTACTGAAACCGGCACCGTGCTGCTTTGGTAGTCCGAATTGCAAACGAAGCAAGACTCGTGCATATGTTCTGCCAACCGATCTTGGCAGAGTCGCGCTTCTCGTTTCGGGATTAAATTCGAACTTACTCGGAATGCCCACTCTCTCTGAAACGTGATGAATACTCTATCTCTGGTAAATACTACTCCCTCGTCCGAAGAGATTCGCGTTATTCGCAGAATGAGTTATTAGCGAGAATTGATGTTAGTTCTCTTGATATTCGAAAACTGTAAGTAATCATTGAAAACCAAATAGTTCAAATCAATATGGTGAATCAAATACAGAAGGCTATAAATTTTCTTAATATAAAATCTTATTACTATAAATTTATTTCTGTACCTGCATTACATGAATTCGTATGACTAAACAATTTCTTTTCTATATTTAACAAATATATGTAAAATATATATTTAATGTATTTATTAATGTATTTCTAAACATTTAATAAATACGTTAAATACGTATTTTACTGTATATTAAATATAAAAAATGGTTTATGTAATTTTATACAAATTAATATAATATAAATTATATTAATATAATATAAAAACTATTGAAAGAAATATAATATTTGACTTGCATATTGCGCCATTTTTTCACAATGCAAATTTTATCGTAGAAACATTAATAATAAAATGGTACTCTTTAATTTCTGTTGCAGACTGCCATTATGCCAGCTAAGCAGCCATGAATCGAGTATCCTTGAGACCCGCGCGACGGACAAAGTTATTTCCTACACGAACAATGACGAGTTTGTTAACGTTACTTGTGTTCACGACGACGTTTTCTAATGTATTACCGGAATCGGCAATAAATCCGGTGGGTAGTATCGTCGGCTCAGGATCAGGAGTTTCATCCTCGTCCGGCAGTTCCTCATCCTCGTCGTCATCGGTGATCGGCGTGGTGTCCGACAGTTCCAGTTCTAACGGCAACGGTGTTGGTGGTGTTGGAAACGGTAATGGCGTTGGAGGTGTCAGCGGTAGTGTCGGTGGTAGCCATTCCGTTATAAATGGAGGAGGTGGTGGACATTCCGGCATCGGAGGCGGCAACGCCGGCAACGGGAAGGGTCGATGCGAAGAGATCACAATTCCTATGTGCCGCGGTATCGGTTACAATCTTACCGCCATGCCGAATGAATTGAATCACGACACGCAGGATGAGGCCGGCTTGGAAGTGCACCAATTTTGGCCGTTGGTAGAGATCAAATGTTCAGCGGATCTCAAATTCTTCTTGTGCTCCATGTATGCACCGATCTGCCTACCAGAATATACGAAACCACTGCCAGCATGTCGCAGCGTGTGCGAGCGAGCGCGAACAGGATGCGCGCCTTTGATGCAACAATACGGCTTCTCGTGGCCGGAGAGAATGGCATGCGAGCGTCTGCCGTATCACGGTGATCCGGAGAACCTGTGCATGGAACAGGATAATCACACCAGCACTAGTACAGGTCCTGGTAGTAACGGTGGCGCAGTGAGCAGCGGTGTCCCAGGACCACCAGGGCCGCCAGCGCGGCCCACACGACCCAGCAAGACTTCGCAACCGGCCCGCTGTAAGCCGGGCAAGAATCAAAAAAACTGCCAGCACCCCCCGGGGGAGAGGACGAGGGATTGCGCGTGCAGATGCAGAGCGCCCCTCGTGCCCCTGGGGGCGGGTGGTTCGGGGATATCAGGACCGATAAGCGCCGTCAGCAGCAGCGTCATCGGGACCGGCAACACCGGGGTCAACGCGGGGGCTGGTCTGGCCGGCATAGCCGTAAGTGGGATAATGCCGGCGCCAGCACCGCCGTCGATGGGAGGTATCGGCCGAAGTATCATCCAGGAGATCGCGGGGGTACAGAACTGTGCTCTACCATGCCGCGGCGCGTTCCTCACCAACGAAGAACGCGAGTTCGCGGCCGTCTGGCTGGCGCTTTGGAGCGGCCTGTGCGCCGCCAGCACTCTCGTGACCGTCATCACATTCTTAATCGACACCCAGCGTTTCAAATATCCTGAGCGACCGATCGTCTTCCTGTCAGCCTGCTACTTTGTCGTATCCTTGGGATACTTGTCGCGGAGCGTGTTTGGTCACGAAGAAATCGCTTGCGACGGTCCGGCTTTGAAATCAGGCGCTCAGGGTCCAGGCGCCTGTGTCACTGTTTTTCTCTTGATTTACTTCTTTGGTATGGCTTCATCAGTGTGGTGGGTAATCTTGGCCTTTACATGGTTTCTCGCGGCAGGTTTGAAGTGGGGCAATGAAGCGATAGCGTCGTATTCGCAATATTTCCATCTAGTGGCGTGGCTGGCCCCAACTGTACAAACGGTTTGGGCGTATGTCGCAGGTGGCGTCGCCGGTGATCCGGTAGCAGGAGTTTGTACAGTTGCTCCCGAGGGGGTGCGCAATTTCATCTTAGCACCTCTATTCGTCTACCTTCTGCTGGGCACGACTTTTCTTCTGGCTGGTTTCGTGAGTCTCTTCCGAATTCGATCGGTGATCAAACGTCAACCTGGAGCCAAGGCGGACAAATTGGAAAAACTGATGATACGGATCGGCGTGTTTAGTGTTCTCTATACATTACCGGCCAGCGTTGTGTTAGGCTGTCATATGTACGAGTCAGCTCTACGGGATGAGTGGCTCAGTTCTCTAGCGTGTCCTTGTCATCCACGAACAAGACCGTTATACTCCATTCTAATGCTGAAATATTTCATGGCTCTCGCAGTCGGCATTACCTCAGGAGTTTGGATCTGGAGTGGCAAGACGGTCGATTCTTGGAAACGACTATGGAGGCGTTTGTTCGGCGGTGATCGCAGTCACATGAGCGCCGGTGCTGGAATGGTAGCCGGTGTAACCGGCGTCGGCAGCGGTATCGGCAGCAGTATTGGTATCAAAGGAGTCGTAGGTCGAGGAATCGCGATGCCGTACCCATCAGCGCCGGGTCCAGGCAGTGCTCTGTTGCCTCCAGGAAGCGTCGCCAGTGCGTCCCAACATCATCTACATCACCATGTACTCAAGCAACCCCCGCTTTCGCACGTATGACGTCATCAGTCTGCGGGGGGCGACATGAATACCGCTGGATGCGTTGAGTCACAGCAGCAAGAGAGGCCTTCCGCCCTCAGCAATTACGGGCCCATCTAGCCCTTCGCCTCGGCCTCGCGCAGGCACAACGCGACGCCGCATCCGGCGCCGCATACGGCGCCACACACGCCCCATTCGGCGGCGACCATCTATTCCAGGAGGTCGCTCGCGTCCACGACGGGGCCGCTGACGCCGGCGCATGGCATCGCGCCCTCCTACACGCAAGCTACCGAAGTATGAAAGGTGATATCACATGGAGGTGCATATAAGATTGAACGATTCAGCGGCCCAGCGTTTAATGTCAACGGGCGCATACTTTGCGCGATGGACGATGAGCGGTCGCGGTGCTTCTTGATTACCCGATATACGTATTAGCCTGTACGTGTCTTCTTCCGCGGGAATCTCAAGGAATCCTCTCTTCAGTTCGAATCGGCGATTTCTTCGGCGCCTTCATCTTGCCAGTCGAATCAAAGAAACTATATTCTATGTTTTATGAAAGGATGAATTTTGATTGATGGAACGAAGCGATACATTTTGATATTATCGATAGGGAGGATCACTCGAGTGTCGCGGTATAGTGAGAGTGTGATTAGAAGAAAGATTCAATGAGTGGTACGCAAGAATGTATGTGCGTGCATAAACGATAAACGATAAACGATGAACAATATCGATTGATTTCTCTATCTTTATCCATATCTATCTGTCTCTCTCTAATCTTTCTTACATTCTTGTAAGGCGGTGCTCGTAAAGCCCGTCAACGTGTCCGTCTAACGTGTATCGTCTCGTCTATTTATCTAATCTAGCCATTAAAGAGCCGTGTTGGGGATGTACACACGGATGCAATGCGTAATACGCAAAAAAAAGCGGCAGCCTACTTTTTTCCTTCCCAGAAGAGAAAAAACTGCTATGATCTCTCGATATCGTGAGCTATCCCTCTTTCTACGAGATATCCCTCTTCTTATACTAATTCTTTATCACTGCCACCCTTCACGATCGAAGGGTCGCGAAATTGTGAAAGTAGTTTCAACTGAAAGTAGGTTGCCACTGCAATAGATGCAATGAAGGAAAAACCAGTGTACAGGATAAACGCTAAAGTAACAAATTAGGCAGGATGGACAACTGTAAATATTGTTCTTAGATGTTAGTCGATGCTGTAAATAAAACGGTCGCCAGACTCATTGTAGAGTATTGAGGCGCAAAAGACGATCACGCTTGTGGCAAAGGTTGTCATTTCCTTTCACGGGCAGTTATCAGACAAAACTCGTCGCACTTGATGCAGACAGAAAAGTCCATTAGTCCACGTTATGCAACGTGGTATACGCCGCTTTCGCCAATTTTTCTCAAGATAATATTCAATTTCCAGTTTATTGAATAATTACATCAGATATATCCTTTATTTTATTTAATTAGAATCCATTAATCAAAATCAGAATTTGTAAAATTGCTTCTAACTTAAAATTGAACTGTTAAAGCTCAATAAATCTCATTTCTGCTAATGAAAATTCGAGGTAGATTAACGAGATCTGGCATATATTTTATTTTGTTGAAATTTTTTTAGTTTATAAATATTTGTAAATTATCTCAAATCATATACATATGTTACATAATTTTTTAAGTTAATAAATATATAATTTTAGATTACACAACACTATTCAATTAATCGATAATTTTGACAGATTTAAATCTAATTTCACAATAGAATTGAATTATCGCTGCCACGAGCGGATAATCGTCGCGCAACTAGATTCATACGCGTTCACAAAATGCGTAATACAAATATATTATATACATAGGTCTGCCTCGCGAAGATCACACGTCATTTAACACATGTTGGTGTACTAGTTCGAAACCTTTTATATCATAAGTAAGAGCGTATCGCACTCTCTCTTGTTGCGTTCGCACAGTCCACCAGCTCGCCACCGTCGTGCGGAACTGATAATAATGGAGAGTAAGAAACGCGACGTTTTTTATTTTTACTGTACTTCGCGTGGTGATCGATTCCTTTACGCACGTGTCGCGAAGGGCGGACGATGTGACAACGTAAGCACATAAAAGGGCGAAAGATCCTTCCTCGAGTGCGAAGGAGCGCAAAAGGAAATCTACGTTCACCCCGAAGCATAGTAAGTAGAGGAAAATTATGCACGCGCGCGTATGTAATTCTTATGTAAATCCCGATGATCTAGAAATAGTCCCCAAGCGAGATTAAGCGCGAGACACAACGGAAGTAACAGCCCTTAAGTACGTATTATACGCGTGACGATGTCAGTCACTAGCAATATCGTTAATCCAGAACCTGTTCTAGTACCGGAAATCGAAATCGTAGAGAGAAAGCGGAATCGGAAAATTTTACAGCATCTCGTAAGCGAACTACGATTGGACGTAATAAATAAATAAATTTTATACACGATTTGAGAAAATTTTAGGTAATGTATTTATCGTGACTCAGGGAACTTGTAGCCCTGTAAGAATTATTATAAGGCAATAACGCGAAATTTTTGAAAATTTTGATTTTGAACTTTAGATAAAGATGGAAATGCATAGATAAAGCGTATGGTATGACATCTTGGATCACTGCCCGCTGTATTTCTTTACGAGATGTTGCGAGCGCAGAGCACAAGCAAAAGAACTGAAAAACGAAAACTGCCTCATACAATTTGACATATTGACTGCCACATCATTCATATGTGAGTGACACTCCAATTCATGCCCAATTCTCAGATTGCCAAACGTATGTTCTTTTATAATTTATACTCTTTTACTATAAAATATCATTGAATAACTTCTTACGAAAATTTGGTGTCATTCGTATTTGAATGATGGGACGCTCTCAATAACAAGAAGTATTATTCGTATATGACTGACATGTATGACGTGGCAGTGAATGTGTTAAATGCGTTAACCGTCGTGTCTTAGACGGTTTAGAAACCTTTGCCAAAACGGAAACATACACACGTAATGTTGTAAATTAGTGGGAGTAAAGATGTCTTACGATTAGTGTCCACATATCACGCCAATGATCGAAGAGAGGGGAAGAAGTGAGTGATATCGCGTTCATACGAAAGCGAAAGGAAGAGAAGAATAAAGAATGTAAATTCGGAGTGCAAATGCTGGAAATGCGATTTTTTCCGCGGATATTGAAGAGTATTCGATAGGCGACATTGAAGAGTGGCGTAGAGAAACCGATAAGAGGTATCCGATAAGAGGTTTATAAGTATTTGTATAAGCCACTTTTTGTCACACTAATTGTCAATAAAAATGAGAGTAATGTGTGTATTATGAATGTGTTTCGACTAATGTACGGAGTTACCGCTCCGCTTATTCTTCGCGATACTAAAGCGCGATATCAAAGCCTTTCTTTGTCTTCCTTCTTTAGTTTTTATCCGTGCGTTTTCTCTCATTCAATTATTTACGTTCTGGATTGCGCGACGAATTTTACACGCGGTTGCCATCGGCCGCTCCGTACAATTTTTATGTTGCCATAGTAACCATAGGTGTAATTTACCGCTATCGGTTCCAAAAATATAAAAATATACGTATATAGTTATTTATATACATATATGTATATGTATATATATATATAAAATATATATTATATCAAGACTATTGAGTGTTGGTATTGCACAAGTCGTGCACTCTCTTAAATTTTGTATACGCGCGTTT
>NW_017259437.1:2052084-2081805 GCF_001594045.1 Atta colombica
CAAAATGTATACGATTTTTAATACATTTTATTATTATTTAGTTTCCCTGCGTCAATTGTTTCTCTGTCTTCCTTTTAATGATGACCTTTACTTTCCTGTTTCGGCATTGTTTATTTTTCTTACTCCAGCTTTCTGTGTTTTTTTTTTTTTTTTTTTTAGAACGTATATGTAATGAAATTGAAATGTACCGATATCTCGCGAATAAATCTGCATTCTAATCGTTTGCCGCAAAAACAATTTATTTTTAAGTTGAGCAATTCTTTGAATAATTATTTTTTACTTATAATTTTTATGTATATAATTTATATGTATGTATACAGAATGCTCCGAAATTAACGAATCAAAATCTTTTTGCACGATTTTTGAAAAATTAAATAAAAAAGTTATGTGTACATTTTTATTTCAAGCAATAGTTTTGAGAAATAAAGGTTTGAATATAGCCAATTACAGATTACGTTTAGACGATCACCTGTCCATAAATCGCGCGTGTGGTAATTTAGCTCTTTAGCGTTCAAACGTTTATCTATAATTGACTATATTTAAACCCTTATTATTTCACAGAAATGCTTAAAATAAAAATAACTTTACAAAAAATTTTTTACTTAATTTTTTGAAAGCTTTTTTATTATGATCCTTTGCTTCGCAAATTTCGAGACACTTTGTGTATAAATATATATTTATATTCGCAACATTTCTTTTTTTTTTTTTCATTCTTTATGAAAACTTTATTGAAATGAATTCGTAATTATGCTGTTTACATTACAGTATCGAAATTATTCTAGCAATCACATAAAGAATTATAAATCCTTTTTTTATAAATATGTGATACTTAAATAAATTTTAATTTATCTGATGTACCTTACAAAGAGGAAATATTCACGTTGTTTTATTCAATTTATAAAGTTACATCGCGCATATCGCTGCTACAAAGTTTCATATTCCTCGTACAACCTTGATGATAAGAAGACAACGACTGCATTGGGCACATCGCCAGCCAAGTCGGGGGTGAACCACCCCCGACGTAACGTGAGTCACAAGTAATGGGGCTGAAGAGGAAAGAGACTACTGGCAGAAGGGGTGTGGTTCGAATTTATGGTTCACTCCGAAGGAGTTCACTCCGAAGTTATGCGTTTGCAGTCTGGCTACTTGGGACAAGAGATAAAGATCTGTTTTATAGTCGTCCGTAATTATGTTGATCAACCGATCGAGTTACATATCGCTTCTAATTGGATCGTCACAACATTGTCATAGACGGAAAGCATCGCTGTGAAATATCGTCATCGCAATATCGTAAATCGAACGAACGTTCCTTGTGTCACAGAATTAATGTCCAATTAATTACGTGCAAGCGAAACTGCTCGAGATATTCGCTATTTATGCATTGAAATTATTGATCAACTTTTCTAAATCATTAAGAGCGATGGTATCCAGAAATACAGCCAGTTTTTTAATTATTTCACAGTTAGCAATACCTAAATTAGTAATCTAAGTTACTTATTTACGAGAACACTAAGATCCATTTATTAATACTTTAATAAAGTCTGGAGATTCTTTATAGCAATTGACAAATATACATTTATAATATTTTGAGCTGTAAATTGCAGATTTTTCACTCAGACCAAAAAAGGATAGAGAATTAAACAATATTGCAAGATTAATTTTGAATCGTGTTTATCTTATGGCAGAAGATCTGAAAATTTAAAATATAAAATTGTTATAACCAATTTAGAGTGGAATATTAATTATTTCATTCTGCCATTTTGAGCGCGGTTTTCACTATATATTTAGCCACGTATTCTTCGTTTTTTCTGATAACTATAGTTTGTCTGATAACTCGCTTCTCCGTCTGTAATTAATTTGAATTGCGAATCACGGGACAAACGTTTATCGCGCCTCGTTATTGAAATAAACGCGCACCGTCGTTATAATCTCGACCCGGACGCGAATTATTATTGTCCAAGAAAAGAAAGACGTCGCATTATAGCGCTATATCGACTCCACGGAGTCATAAACTGAAGGTTTTATTGGCGATATCGGATATCGGCCGATCGTTATGTTTGCATTTGAACATTCTTTATGTATACATGCACGTATGTAGAGGGTGTCGTAGAATCATTGCTGTCTTTTCTACGATCAAATTCTTCGATCAAATAGGAGAGTCAATCTTTTTTACAAGAATCGGCATAATTATTTTGGGGCTATGAGATATTGAAATTCATGAATCCGTTGTGAGTTACACATGTTGAAAGTACGAATTATCATAAAAATAATAAAATTTCGTAATCACAAGATATTTATAGTGACAATATATTGTGATAAATTAAAGTTATTCATCAATTTTTTATTAAAGAAAGAAGAACTAAGAATCCAAGCTAAGAATTTATAGCATACGTCTGCAACACCCCATATACAGCTTCAGAGCACACAAGCAACCCTTGTCTCAATGGCAAAGGTCGGCTGCCGCGATAGCGGCGATTCGATTTCTTTTTCTCCGAGAAATCAATCTCTGCGCTAATAATATATAGAGAGTAATGATACAATCAGAATGGAATATGATTCTTTAAAGGTTTGCCCTCACGTCGACCTGGATCAATGATCGATTGAAATGAACGTCGCGTTCATTCTATTCGCAGAATCTAAATTACCGAAAGAACAATATACGTCGAATGCCTTCCGGCGAAAAATCTTTCTAAATTAGATCAGCCGCACGTTAATTCCCGCAGCAATTGCGAGAAGGATATAGGCAGCCGCTGATCCCTCATGATTAATTCATTCTGGAAGTGATTAAATGGGAGAGGACAGTCCCTGTCTGTTCTTGAACGTAAGTTGGCAACCAACTTCTCCGTATTACCATAAGATCGCATTAATTGAATAATTATTTCCACTTATCTCTCATGCGATGCAAAAGAAGTATATAAAAATCATTCAGAGCGTTATGAAAAAAGTAATATTTATGAACAGAATATATGTAGTTAATATGATTTTATAAATATACCATTATTTATTTCTATATAAATATGAATTTAAATTTCTCAATTTTATAATAATGACATATTCAATGACAAACTTTGTTTTACCGAATAAACTTCAATTTTTGAAAAATGATGGAAAGCTTTTATTTTTACATAAAAGTTATTAAAGTAAAAATTGATGTAATAAAAAATATTAAATCAGAATTACCAGCTACTTTTTTTTTACACGTGTTTTTTTTTTTATTAACACTTCCGTCCATAATTCCATCGTCGAATGTTCATATTGGATGACTTTCCGAATATCGTTTAGGTCAGATATCGTCAAGACTTCGACGCCAACAAAGAAGAGAGAGAGAGAAGACCTCGTTATTTCGGCCCTGAAATAATATCAGCCTGTCTACGAAGTCTTGACGCGTTGAAATAATATTTTCATAAGGGCGTCTGTCCGTCGCGTCGTAACCTAAAATCTGGGAGGTACAATATCGCTGTTTTTCGACCGGTCGTCTCATCGCCTCGGAACGTTCCGATGTGCTTCAGTCACCGACATCTCGTGGATCGATCTGCGGGAGGTAAATGCGCCAGATCTCGTGTTCTGAAGCAGCACGAAACAGTTAACCGGAAGCTATATATGGTGTTTCATGCTAAACGTATGCCAAACATATAATCTCAAAAATAAAAAATTATAGCTGTATAAAGCGGTTATTTCTGCATCTCTGTTCGCGTTTATTTAGGGATATAATAATTTCAACTGTCTGCTCTCTCGTGGCGAAGGAAAATAAAGCGTAACGAAGCATGTTTGCATATACATGCGTTCTACGAGCGATATTTTATCGCATGTTACGACATTCATGTACGGTTACTCAAATGAGGGTGGCGACAGTTGAACACTGTAACCCCTTCCATGCTTCTGATATATATCTCCCTTAAGTAGATATGCTAATTTTTTCTTATTTGGAAGGGCGTGCAATCCTTTGATGACACATAATGACAGTATCGCAAGAAATGTATGAAGTACATTTGCAGAAAATGAGTGTGTGTGTATCAATCAATATTTTAATTTAATTATGCATATGTTTATTATGCTTAAGTTTTCTCATATATCTGTTTTCTTGTCTTATACGAAAATTTGCAAATGAAAAAAAATCTTGTAAAGTGACACGATTTTAAAAAATTTGTATTACTTTATAAGATTTTTTGTCTTTGCAAATCTTTGCTTTTGTAAATCTCTCTCTCTCTCTCTCTCTCTCTCTCTCTCTCTCTTCTACTGTATTGTTATAATACTATACTAAACACATACAATACTATGTATATAATACTATATTATACATTACACCTTTTAATTTTTATTTCATTAAAAAACATATTTATCCTTGAATATAATAGACATTTAATTCAAGAGTATTAAAATAATATTAATGACGAATATGAATAAAACTGTACATGGAAAAAATAACTTTACTAAAGTATATAAAAATTTAGCTGAATATACTTAAAAAATGTTCATTCCATAATTATTATAAAAAAGCAAGACATTACAAAAACATCAATTTCATTTAAAAAAAGAAAACATTCTTGCTGTCAAAATTAATGCTTAATTCCTTTATGGTGTTGCGTTACATTTAAGATCTAGTTAAAAGGACGGCGAGGAATGATATAAAGTACACTATTCACACGCAGTCGTTCGCGTGCCTTGGTGAGATGCCACGCGCATTACTTGCGCGGTCACATTATCAGGATGAATTTACAACGTCGTTTGACGATCCGCACTTCACGGGCGGACCATAACGAACCTGTTACTGCGGAACGTAGTTACGGTGCCCACACACAGTGAGTACGATTTTAGCCAGCATCTCAACGCGCTTGGGCAACTGCTCTCTTTTTCTAAATAAACCTGAAAGCTGACAGTATTGTACGTGTTCTAGCTTTCCTTTAACGAGCTTTCGGCTAAGTTAATTACGGAATGGCAAAGACGTATCGCACGTCCGCGTATATGTAATGAAGGCAGTGATGAAAACGATCCTTTGCAAATGTAATCAACAACCTTCGATCGAAGACCGTAACGATATTCTTGCTACTTTCAAGGCTTTCCAGTAGAATACTCGTTATGAATAATCAGTTCTTTGATTACATAACATTATTTCTGCAATATTTCACTTCGTTTAATTTTACTCTTACATATTTAATTTTTATGATGACACTTGACATATAACAGGTTTTTACTTATTCAATTGATGATATTTTGTTACTTAATAATTTTGCAAATTTAATTGCGTCTCATAGATTGTGAAAATTTGAACTGTACAAACGTTTGTGCAATTCCACATTTATCCATTATTCGTCGCGAAATTAACAGCAAAATCGCGAGAGAATCGATCAGTTTTGTTCCCATGATATTAATGTTATTTAAATTGATATTAAATTTTAATGCTTTTGAATATTTAATTGAATGGCGATGGATGAAACTTTACAATGCGTTCATTTTCAATCCATTTTATCAATAATTGTCTACATTCGCATCTAAAGACAGTTTTATTTCACGCGCGATAATTAATCGAATATTTTCTCCATTAATGGAAAAACGTGCTATATCATGTGCAACAGATCTTTCCTGTAACAGTAAACGAAAAAGAGGCTAAAGAAAGTTAGCTACTAGGAGTTGCCTGGTATGTGGGCACACGTGTTTAAAACGCTTTCGTCAACTTCTCGATTTCGCCAAAATATACGAAAAAGGACTCACATATCCGTTTCCGTTCATAAAGACGTTCACAGCGGAACTGCGCAACGTCGCTGTCAGAACGAATCTTCTGGTATAGTCCTTTCTTTAAATTTATTTCGTGGAAAACTAAGAATACTAACGATGACAATAATTAGCTCATTTCTATTACAAAATTAATTAGAAGAGGTCAAGCGGATGTTTTCCAATAATGGAAAACATAAAATATTGATAAGTTATTTAAAATAAAATAAATTAAACGAAACAAAATAGATAGCCTTCAAGAATAAATGTGTTTCAGTACTTACAGAATTATTCAATTATATAAAAAGTATTTTATTTTACCAATATCAATATTGACTGTTGATCTTTCCTAATAATAATGATAGCGCATATTTAATAATTTATTTATTTAAGAAGATGCAGTTAATATTTATATTAATAAATACAGAATAATTATAAGACAATTAGAAATAAAGAAAGATGTCATGCACACAAAAAAGACGATTGAAGTATCTAACAATAAGAATAGTTAGATATATATAAAAGAACTAAAAATAATTAGGACGCTAAAATTGCTAGAATATTAAAACTTTCGACAGCAATACTCATCATGCTTAAGATTTCCACATTATTATTTTTATTTATAATCCAAGAAAATTATTTTCAGATCTGTATCTAACTAAATTTTTACATACTTCAGTAAAATCATTCTTTTTGTAGCAAAAGATAAGTTTATCACAATTAAATTCGCGCGAGAGACTGAATTCGGCCAGAATCGCTTTTCCTCGTCATATTCTATCCTGTTTTTGATACCTTAAAGCTTCGACTACAACTCATAACCAGCTAATGATTTGACTTCGAAGTCGGCAACCGAGATTAATTCAGCCCTTCGAACACCTACGTAGAAATGGAAGACGGTAATCCGACACCCGGTTGTCAGCCCTGCAGGAAACAGACCGGGAGACCATAGAGGATGAAGAGAAGGAATGAACGCGAGTATACAAGAGAGTGACGAGCAGTATAACTCGCGAATATCAGTTTCGGAATTCGCTTACGTCGATATATTTCATCGTCGCGCGAATCGTAAAGGAGCAAACGTCTTCCGCTTGGTGCATGTCTAGTTTACGACGTATTATAATGATCGACGTCGGCGCGCACCGGACCATCTCGGAGATGCCATGCTGTCGCGACCGGCGTTAATGCTCTCCGGAGAGCGCGTTTTATTTCACGATCTCGGCACAGCCGAACATATCGAACAGCATTTCGAATTAGTTGGCTCGAGTCGCACTCTCCATAGTCCTTGTATCCTACAATCAGCGCGCGATGATTGCTTTCGATTTGATCCGATTTCGAGCAGCGACAAGGATGACGATGATCGGGGGAGAAGAGGGCAGCGAGGTCGGGCAGTTGCATTTGCACGCTCCATAAACGATTAATACGCTCTCTCGTCACGTCCCACGTGTCGGATGACGGCGACGCAACGCGCGAGAGTATATTATATACATTCTCTGCGCGAGGAACGCTCTCGCGAGAGATCGACCGCTCTCTCTCTCTCCGCGACAGGAAGGTCCTTCCCCTCCGGCTTCGCTTGCACGAAGTGTTCCCGTGCGAATATTATGGGCGTGATGGGCTCGTTCTCGGTCATGACACACTCATTGACTATGGATATACCTTATACTTATCATACTTATAATCTCCATATTCATTAAGATGACATGCATGCATTATATATAATCAGATTAATTATTTTATTAAAAATTATAATGTAAAAGTAAAACGATTTAAAGAAAGAGGGGATTTGTGTCAAATTTTACAATTTTTATTGATTTCTTTAGTCATTTATATTATTATGAAAAGGGTAAAAAACTCAAGTATTACGAAAAAATTAAAAATATAGATTATTCTCCACATCTTTGTAATTAAAATATATGAATACACAATCTCATGTTGTTTTGTAAAAAAATCTTTTATTGTGTTCATTTAATAATCATTTAATAATTTTATTATTAATCATATAGATGATATCGAACGTGTACACTTTCTATTTTTGTTTAAAAAAAAATATAGAATTCATAAAATGAAAACATGATTGTAGTTTATGTGGTTTCTTTTTTTATAATACTCGTATTGATATTTTGTATAGGAATAGTACGCTAAATAACTTACCTTTCCAATTCAGTTCCCTTTAATTCTTCTATGTATACAATTATTCTTACAAACATTTATCTCAAGTAATACAAAAAAATTATTTTAAGACAATTAATTTGCTAATGATTGTAATTATATCGTAAAATTAATATAAATCTAAAAATATCAAATATAATTGTCCATTACTCTAAAATTAAGATTGACGGGCGGAATATCTCTCACGGAAAAACATAAGCAGAGTAAGAAATCTGTTTTTATTGCAACAATATCATTAACAATTACAAATTGATGTCTTCAGATCGCGATTTCGCACGTAGATCCCTAGTCTTAAAACAGATTCGGTCGATCCCGAAATAAATGTCGCCGAAAGCGACATACATAACGAGGATGCAGAAGGTTGTTAAATGGTACCAACGAGGGGGAAGTTGTGGTACGCCATTAACACCAATTGTGGTTTCATCAATTTTCATCCGGGCGGCTTTTGGACCGGTACCGAACAGCAAAGGTGTCAAGCGTGACACTCGGCAAAGCGACGATTTTCGGTCAGCCACGTTTACCAGCTGCGCTCCATGATGTATCAAGGACAGTCACGACTATTTCGTGAGCGGACGCGTGTTACAGTCAATAATTACTGCAGCTTTGTGTGGTCCCGAACATAGCTTATACAGTGCCAAGACTGGCACTGTATAAGCTTCGACTAAATTGCGTATTATTAAAGCACACATATAGCACGTGTATACATTTACGCTAATATAGATATACGCTGTATACCTATAGTATAAAATCAGTAATTTGTTAGCAGTAACTTATACCAGTCACTCAATACCGATATCAATTAATTAAAATGTTTATTTTAATTGATCAATATTAATTTATTAACGATAACCAAGTACTTGCGAAACTATATTGTAGATTGTTGATATACATTATGAGAATGTATGACATTCAGGGAAAGAATGATTGCACTGAATTTTTAGATACCAAAGTATCTAAAAGTTTAAACGATAGATCTGAAAATAATTTGATTGAGTTGAGTATCAAAATATTTATATAGAATCATTCAAATAATGCTGGAAAAAATTTTAATATCCTATGTTTGAACGTTCTATATATTATTTTGATTTTAGTTCAACAAAATATATTTTCAGATTCTGTGTCTAATTTTTAGATATTTCATTAAATCATTCTACTACCCATATTACAATCGTAAAAATAATTGTTACGGTGGCGCTATGAAAGCATATTTATAAAATTATCACGCACGATTCAAAGTGTCAATTAGTAATTCCATGAATAATAATTGACTTAAATATTAATTAACGCGTACGTCAAAGAATTTTCAAGTTACTGAGTCTCGGTTGCATCTCAATATTTCGCCAGTTAGTTCCTAACGATAAACAACAAACTACTTCGTGCAACGGTCCTCCATATCTTTCGCACGTTACCGCGTTACTCCTCGGCGTCAAAGACGACGGTAATTGCGCCTCCTGCGCAATATACGTTGCTTACGAATCTCTTAATTAATTCGTGCCACGACCTGCTCGGGAATTACTTTCACATCGCCAAACGCGCGCATCCTTATCGTTCTCTCGCTCCCGTGACTCCTCTGGAAACTCGTCATCTTCTTCTCTCCCCTCGTACTTGGCATCCTTGCAACGTTCTTGCTTCCGTCGAACGACTTCGTTTAGCGAAACTTGCTGCTAAAGCAAGCTTATCTAATAGTCACGGCCTCCGCACATAAATCAGTTAATATCGAACATCTAATAACTAATTAGCAACTCCGCGGCGTTTGTATATCTTTACATGACAATCAAATAGCAAGAGTATTACCGATAATAAAAGACCGATTTTATATGCCTTATATAAAAGATTTACTGAAAATATACGTAAAATCATTCTTTTTTATTAAATACCTTGTTTCAAAAATGAAAATAATATATTTCTGTAAAAGTAAATCGTACGACGTCGACATAGCAGAGGCAATTCGATATTCAATAAATGCGTTCGAAGAGACTCTATTAGCGCTATTTGTGTCATTCTATCCTCATTGTTTATTGGACGTAAAACAAGGATAGAATGACACAAATAGCGCTTATTGTTCCCCCAAACACATCCTATGTGTTTACATATTAGTGTAGGTAAAAGCGTGTGCCTGAAATAGTATCGTATACGATTTAACTAAACATCGCACATCTCTGCAAAAACGTTACGTTTATTTCTGTTATTTTCAAACAATGCCCGCAGCAAATCATGTCGAGCAAAATTGCAATGGTTTATCATTAATCTGCAATAAGGCAGTCGCAAATTTATTTTAAAAAGTTACAAAAATAGTCACGTGTCATCGTAGTATCATAATAAAAGGTTTTGTGTGAAATATTTTTAATATGTGAAATATTTATAAATGTTAAATTTGTCGCATTCTTGTGTTTATTAGATGTTCTTCTTCCAAAAATGATGTGGAAAGTAATATATTTCTAATATTTCTTAAAAATAAACTATATGACATAACTGGCATGGGCAATTCATTTATTCAATTTGTGTACTGGTAGTGAAAGCGTGTGTCTGAAATAGTATCATATATGCGATTTAACCAAATGTCACGTCTCTGCAAAAATGTTACGTTTATTTCTGTTATTTTTTAACAGTATCCGCAAATCAAACAGTGTCGAGCAAAATTGAAGTAATTTATCAGCGTAGTCTACAATGCAGTCGTAAACTCATTTCGAAATCACACAAACGGTCATAACATCGACTATTGACACTTCTGATTGGCTATCGCGACCGCTCTTGCAACTTTAAAATAATCGTGAACAAAAGATAGTACCAATTATATATCCTGCACAAGCCATAATTGATTGTGTGAATTATGACTTTAAAATAAATTTATAATCACAATTATAGAGCGGTTAATATCACATATTAAGCATGTGAGATATTAACCTTTTATAAGGAAAATAAAGTATCATATTAGAACAATAATACCTCTCTCAAAAGTAATGTGTCTTTAAAATATTAATATAAATTTTACATTTTCTTGCATTTCGTATCCCTCAAAATTGATTATATTTACATACAGCCAAATAATAGATCTATGATAGCATGGGACATTTCAGCAATATTGCAGCTGTTGCATTACTGGGATGTTTCATTTTCTAGTCATGATCTCTAATATCACAAAGCATGTATAAATATCTAATTAATTCGTACGAATTTCGCGACTACATTTTTGCACGCTGCATTCAAAGAAATAATAAATTGTACCAATAAAAATTTGTAATTAAAAAGTGGAGATGTTAACGAAAAGCGCGTAGACACGCGTCACGTTTGGACAATAAAAATTTCGCTCTTTCCCACGATGGAACGCTAATGACCTCGAACATTCTTGCACGGTGCAACTCTCTTTCGAGACGCCGTGCTAATTTTATCCCGTTAGACTTGGTGAAGCAAGCGACACGTGGCAATATAAGTGTCTCTTGAAACTAATGAAGTATAATATACGTAATGTGCTCCATCCATACAGCGTTCTATCATAATGTTACTTTCGCGCTAGCTTTACTTCCTATACATCGAACATCGTGATGTCTTATATCAACATATACTTTCTGAAGGAACGCTCGATGAATCTTTTGATTGTGAAGCGATATCAACAATATCAATTATTATATATATTATGAAAAATATTGCACAAACGGCAAATATGAGAGTTTCCTCCTTCAAATACTTTCATGAGTACTTTCTTTTAATTTGCCTTGAATCAGGTAAAGTATCACATAAATGATTCCAATCAAATATGTATCTTCAAGTATATAAATCAGATCTGTTCTTCTCGCGAATTAATGCTATTATATCTCTCTGCATCGTCTCTCGTTGAACGAGACAAAAAGAAAACAAAAAGAATAGCTGCTAGATTTTTGCCCAGTGAGCCTGACTGTTCTAATGAGTATTGTTTTTTGCTTTCTACCTGTTATCCTCAACGAAATAGAGAAATAAGAACGTTTCAGGCCTGAGCATAGACCTTTACATAAGCTCAGATCTACAATAAGTATAGCAAGTCTTAAACCGTAAGAAATTAACCAATTACAGTCTAATGTGAGGAGAATAATCGACTATAATTTGTCAATTTCTTACGAAGCTACATCTATTGTATATCTGAGCTGACGCAACCCTGGTTCTATATACTCACAAAACGATTACAAGCTTGTTGCGGCAATCAATCTAAAGCGTCAACTTTAAGATAAGTTTAAAACAAAATGAACTTTCTACAACAAACCGTTAGTGGCGTTAATTATATCATAATGGCAAGTCAGAATTATAAGTCATAAATCTTAGAAAATTTACATCCAGCATAAATCATATTAAATCATTATATCACAATATTTCAGTCAATCACAAGGATGGTAGTTCTCAAAGAAAATAACAATACTCTATATGATTGGTCAGTTATAACATAATCTAAGTTTTAAATCATAAGAAATGGAATTTGGCCATCTTCACGCAGTCACTGACTTATTATTGCTTTATGACATACAACTGATTTGCTTACAACTCGCTCCTGCTCCTTCTAACCTATTCCTAATGGCTTATTGTAGAAAGCATTAGAGCTCAATTAATTCTCCATTTCATTTCATGTAAATGAAAGACTCTGATTGATTGATAATTCTCTTATGCTTTATACATCTGTGTTCTAGCCTTTTTTAGCCTGTAAGTTAAGTTTTGAACAGACCTGCTATACACAGTAATCAATTGGTTCTGTAACTAGCATGACTTGCGCGAATATTTAACTTTTGTCGACCTCAAGAAAAATTTGGTACATTCTTCAATTTGGTACATTCTTCTCTCAGTTGCTCACGGATCGATTCCCGCTGCCAATAGAATCTTGCCTAATGACATTTATTTTCATCGGTAGTATGATTCCCTGGGCGATGCCATAGTGTTGATACGCATCTTTTCCGTAAGCCACGTTTAGTTCTTCGGCCCGTTGATTGGGTTTACTCATGTTCAATGACGAGCTCGCCGGCGAAGCAGTCGAGGGTACGCCCG
Organism: Atta colombica; assembly: GCF_001594045.1. Taxonomy (NCBI): domain Eukaryota; kingdom Metazoa; phylum Arthropoda; class Insecta; order Hymenoptera; family Formicidae; genus Atta; species Atta colombica. Next base: position 2,064,961 of record NW_017259437.1, read on the forward strand.
CGATACCTTGCAGCGCGTTGAAACTCTGCATTGCCAAGTGAGAAGAGGCCGACGTTGTGATTTGCGTCATGATTGGAGGCGAGCCTTCGATTCGGCCAGGGAGAGCGCTATTAGGAGGCTGGGGCTCGGCTAGAGGTGCATTGCTTATTATCGACGCCGTAGGTGCTTTATCAGTTCGCGCAACCGGTGGAGCGATTGATCTTGCCGTTCGCGAAGTTGATAATATAGCAACGGAAGGATTATCCGCTCGAGTTGTCATCGGATGTGAAGAGACGGATGTCTTTGTTGATGCACGTGCTGATAACGAGTCCTCCGTCATTTCCGATGTCCGTAAAACTGTTACGGATTGCGTCTTTCTCGCCAAATCGATCTGAGCCTCAGCCGAACGCGTCTCTGAAAACGGCGCTGTATGAGCGCGATTTTTTCTGACCGGGATTTGCGGGCTCATCGGTACAACTCTACCAGCACTATCCGGGATACCTGTAGTTTTAGGCGGCGATTGTTTGATAGGGACAGCAGCGATTAACTGCGCGGAAAGCGGCGATTCATCTCGAGAGTTGTTAGCATTGATCCTCGCCTGATCTTTGATGTTTCGAGTGCCGTTGGCACTAGGCACGGACGATTGAAGATTGCTCGCGGAGAAATTATTCGTTGTCGGCGATGCGAGGACATTCACCGAGGTTGCGGAAAGATCGTGAGTCTGATCACCGCCATTCCTTACGGCGGCGAGATTTGGATCACCATTGGGGAAACTGGCGAAGCGCGCGATCGTTTCTCGCTCTTCAGCTACTTGAGGAGCGAAAGGTATTTTCCTTTCGATGGGCTTTACAGGCACTCTGTTTTTCGACGCAATGCGATTCTTTGCGACCCTACTGTCTCTTCTCTTTCTAGAATTGTTCGTCGTGGCACTTGGACGTCTTTCCGGAAAATGCCTGCCTCTCATGGAGATCGATTCTGTCTCCTCGCTTCCGTTCCCATCATTATCCTTGTCTTCATCTTCACAGAACTCCGAGTCCTCGTAAACATCAGACTCGTCCTCCTCGTTTTCCTCGACGATCGCGCTAGCTTGTATCCATTCCCTGATACGATCCTTCTTCTTCGAATGATCCACCGTTGTCTCGATCCCGTACGTCGTAAGTGTGTGGAGAAGTTGATTCTTCTCCTCTAAGGAACTGTGAAAGCTGTACATAGACGGACATAGCTCGTCCCTCTCATCGGCGCCGCCTGTAGATATAAAAAAAAATGTCGCTAAGATATCGTGACATATCGCCGATATTATCGCGATGCAATGTCAACTGACCATTCAACGCTTTTTCGACCCCGAGTTTCGCTAGCCATCTGTCTTCTAAATATTTATTTACTTCCAACACGCTGACTGGTCGCTTGTCAATCTTCGGATCCAATAGCCTCTTGAACATTCTTTATAAAATGCCAAAATATTTATTTAGTTACGCGCTTTATCACTGTTATGGATATCCAGAGGAGGAAAAGGATTTGAAGGATTCAACTCTCCCCGAAATTTTTCTTTTATATTTTATCTCATTATATTTTGTTTATTTTTTCAGGAAATAAAATAAAAATTATAATTTATAAAATCTTTTTTTCATTTTTTTCCATTCAAAATCAGGATCGAAACAGAGATATTCTAAATTCTCAGGTCTAAAATATCAAGAAAATTTGTTAACACAAACAATTGCTATTTATGTGATAATAAAAAATTGATAAACCATCCTCCTTCTGAAAAAATCCTCTATACGTCCATCACTATAATATAAAGCTGTATGTGTTATATAAAGATATATGTGTGTCACAACTTAAAACGTTATAAAAAATGTAAAAATTTTATGAGTTGTTTTATATTACGTTTGAATTTTTATGTAAAATTTAAACACAATTCTCTTATTGATTTCAAAGTTACTTAAAATTTTTATTATAAAATATAAATTTCTAGTCGCCGTTTTATTTATCACGAACAACACTCTTAACAATTTTATAACAATCAAAAAATAGCGCTTGAAAAGTGAATGAATAATAAACTATATCGTATGTTCAAGATGCACATTGACGTAACATTACTGCATGGCGCTTAATTTCGCGTTCTCAGATTCTCAAATGAAAACTCACCTCTGCGCCCGTGAGCTGATCAGCTGAAATAATTTCGGTTTCTTGGCGATGTTAAGCGTCGCGTTGTGCCAGTTTTGATATCTGGTGTAGCGCGGATCGTCCATCGCTGCTTTCTGCCATGGCAGGCATCCGGTCAGGCAAACAAATAGGACAATGCCGAATTGCCAGACATCGTGCGACGTACGAGCTCTGAAAGTCATCCGTCCGTCATCGTTAGAACATATATCCTCAGCGACAATGTCCGGACTACATTTCAACACTGGAAAAAAATGTTCTGATTAAAGCAAAAGAACTTAACAAGAATGACATTTTGGTGAGAGCAAATAGAGAAAGTTATGATAATCAGAAATACTGTTCGATCTTTCCAAAATGTCATTCTGTTAGGTCCTTTTGTTGATTTAATCAGAACATTTTTCTCGGCGAAATATCATTCATATACGTCACAATATATCAATAGCGTTTTTATATTTAACCAAAATTTTGGATATGGAATATTAAAAAATTAAAATTTCGAAACTTTTCAGAAAAGATCAGAAGAAAGTAGCATAAAATTGAGTGCTCACTTTCTCTCTCATGATAAATAAAGTTATGAATAACAACATCAATGATAATAATAGTTTTGTTATGTGTGTATGAACGCATTGCAACAATGATTTGAAAAAGCAGTATAATAGGTAGTAGTATGTAATACGTGACAAACTATCAAGTGCACACAACAGGCGTGGCTGCAGTTGATTTAATATCTAGCTTGAATAGTAAGTACATGTAGATGCATAATAGTACAATTGTCGAATGTAAATGTTTATCTTATGTAGAGAAAATGCAAATTATTACTATTTAATAAGAAATGCTCTTGATATATTCATATTCAAATACACAATACAGTACATCGTAATATTATTCTTGGAAATAAAATCTATTCATAACACGATGCGATCCCTAAAGAGTTACACTTTTCATTCAATTCAAAAAAATCGAGATCAAGATGGACCTGATTTTTATCCTACTTTCCCCTTTTCTTTCCAGGCCTTCAATTTTATCCTACTTTCTCTTAATCTTCTTTCTTTCTTCCAATTTTCTGCGTGCATAAATATCACGTGACAACAAAAATGAGTAATACATATAAGATCAATTACAGTATATGTATATAATTACTTGTACGTCTCATCAGTGTCGATCTGCAATACTTCAGGCGGCGAATACGGCAACCATTCGTTATGCCTTCGTACGACGGTGTTAACCCGTCTAGTCTCGCCGAAATCGCACAGCTTGATACGCGAAAAATCACTACGAAATACGAGTATATTATCGAGTTTGATATCGCGATGCACTAGTTCACGGCTGTGTATATGATGCACCGCGGCGGCGAGCTGCCTGGCCACCCTCTTTGCGTGCAGCTCGCCCAACCCTGTCTCCGTCACGTTCGACGTGAGATCGCCTGAAAATCGATGACATGATAACTGAAATGTATTTTTGTGCAACGACAACGCGAATGTCATGTTCTTTGGAATGACAATCGTTTTATAAATGATATTGCACCTTGGAAAATATTTAGAGCTATTGTTTAGTCTTTTCATTGCGCGATAAAAGAAGTACGTAAAATTGCATCAACAATAAGTGCAAAATTGATACGATTTTATATGTAATTTATATACGTAAGAATAGGACTATATAAAGTTGATTAGATATTGATAAGAGATCGGAATAGATATGAGAACAGTAGCCGTGAGATAACTAATTATAGATGCTAAGTAACACATGGCAGGAAATATATCTCAAAGTCTTGTTTAAATCCCGATTGGTTCCATTTATCTTCTGCCCTAAATGTATATTTATCCGATTTTATATATAATTGTTATACTTATTCTTTTAATTAATGTATTTATAAATAAATTGTGAATTAGAGTACTTTTTAGCAATATAGATAATATTACAGATTTAATGGAATCAAAAAATATTATTTCTTCAAAAATAGATTTAATTGATTTTTTTTTAATCTACGATATATTTCTTTTGCAATATAATTAAATAAATTTCCTGTATTGCACGATCATAAATAATTTTGATTAAATGAAACAAAAATGTTATAACTTATTTGAATTAAACTCTGCGCCAATTTATACAGATAAGAAAATAGATTGCATAGCGGACTCAGAATTCGAAACTAAAAACTTAATGAACGGCGTCTGATTTGTAAGATACACAAAAAGTCGTCGCGCACGTGCAAGCGAGCGTCGTAAAAAAAAAATCTCACCGAGCGGGGCGTATTCTTGACTGAAAACGTAGAAGCCGGCCGTCTCGAACGCCACGTCATAGGTGGTTATAATGTTTCTATGTGCCGACAGATGTAACCCATAATGAAATTCCCGAAAGAAGTCCGAGATGCCGGTATATGCCTTCGGCAGGGCCTTCAGCACCATCTCGGTCTGTGTACTGCGATGCTCGGTCAGCAGGATTTTGCCGAACCATCCCTCGCCGACGATCTGCAGGATGTCGAACTCGTCGATCAGATTCACCTGTCCCAGAAAATAGTTAGCTCTCGACGCGCTGCCGCACATGACGTGGTCGTGATCGATCGAGAGTCACGTCGCTGCTTTTCGAGCTGCGAATGACGGATGAAGAGAAACCCAAACGTTCGCCAGTCGGATCGTAATGACGCTCAAACCCGAGAGACCTCGAACCTCGGGACAAAGCATGCAGCATACACGACGTCACGAGGGAAATGCAATCCCGATGGGAAACGCCAGGGAACGCGCGAGCACAACGATGCGTTATCCGCTGCACGCTGAATACGACGCGACGCCCGTACGGCCGACGCCGATCTCTACGCAACATCTATTTTTACTCCAACGCACGCTTCGAACGCACGTTTTCATCCCGATGCGAACCCGACATACAAGACGATTTCCCCTTAATACCGTTTCGTTGAACCATATATCTCTATTTCGATTAAACAGAATCTATCCAGACTATAGAGAATCGAATAAAAGCTTCGAGTTTTTACTTGAGAAATTGAAATTATTTTTTATTTTGATACGCTATATAATAGAACATTTTTTATGTTTGTACGCATTCTTTTTTGTAATTTAGATAATGTAACCCTAATTAGAACAAAAGTTCATACGAACTTCAAAAACTGTAACTTTATAGAAAATGAACGAAAATTAAATTTAAGTTAATAAAGAGTTTTAATACCCATAGCGAAAAATCACATTCACATCACTATATTCACGGAAAATTGAAAATTCAAAATAAACTCACAATAATTATGGATAATTTGCGATATTACTATGAAATTATTAAAAAGGTCGCAGTAATATTATTATTGTCTGTACATGTTATAATGTAAGTAATGTCACAATGAGGTGTAATTTTTATCACATTGCAGATTCATATGACGTCATTCAATGACGTCACAGCGATATCATACCTGTGAGAAAGCGGACATCTGCACGTCACCATGACTTTATTATGATAGTATTGTGACATTACTTATAACTTTTGCTATAGGAAATAGCTTAAAATCTCTACTTTCAAAACTGTGTCTTTTAAATTTCTGTGAATTTGATAATTTTAAAATTTTCCAGTGAAATGAATCTCAAATTCTATTTAATTTCTGTGTCATCAAGAATGTAATTAAAGCTATATGATTCAATATTAGAGATACAAAGTCACTAAGTGATCCAACAATGACGAGTCACGGTCGCAAATGTCGTCTTCGTCGGATTCTCTGTTAGAGAAACATTGGTGCAATGCCAGGCAAAAGAATGGTCGTTAGTTGAACGAACATAATGAAATGCTGCTCGTTCGCGAATCCTATTTCTGGATCTCAATGTCTCGAAACTGGAAAAGCTCTGCGTGTGACTACCGCAGCCATTGTTTAGGCTTTATTCTCGAGGAAAGCGCAAGACACTTTAAAGAAATGCCTTAGCTGACAAAGGAAAATCCAATTGTGACCGGTTTTCGTGAAAAAAAACAGAAGAAAAAACACGGAAAGAAAGGTATTACCTTCTCGAGCTCGAACTCTCGTATTCTGTGAATGGATCCTCCGATCGCCTTCTTCATTCCACTCATCTCGATAATTTACAGTTATAATGTTTTCACCGAGAATAGATGTTCTGGTTCGACGCACGGACTCAATTGCGACGACTAGACGTTACATATTCCCGTATCGCTCATAAATCTCACAGTATCGTCGGTCATCGTCCCGAAAAAGTTCCGCTCTTCAAAATGTATCCAATCCTGTAAAACGTTTGATTGATGTATGAGACTGACATCGTGATGAAAGGAGTATAAACATAAATAGAAATAATTATGTTACGGCGAATGTTCGTGTTATACGAATTACATGCATGCGTCGGTTAATTCATGTGCACGATAACAACATGAAAAGGATTCCAACGTTATGGTAGTAATATACATGGTAAGAAGTAGGACGCGATGGAAATCAGACGAATATACTTCGCCGTAAAATGAGAGTCTAACGACGCAACATTTTTGACGGGAGACGTTAACAGCATGAAATCGTTATTCTGCAAGTGTGTGTTGTCGATACAGCCGGATGCCGGCTAGTATTTTTGTGCCGTGTACAATTATTGCGCAAGGCGAATGTGGCTGCAAATTTCACAAGGAATGAACACGATATATATATATATATATATATATACACATGATTTGGCAGATTGCACCCATCGACAATAGATACAAGATGAACGTTTCCGAAACATTTCTAGCAAATGGAAAGCGACACATGCGATCCTTTTGACGTAATAAAGACGTTACATCATTCGTGAATAATAAATCGATATTCTGGATTTCCCTCTTGTCATTTTTCATTTGCTCAATAAAAATAAGCGCGTGTCTTTCTTTTCTCATCAAGATGGATATACGTATCATATTATCCAAATAGAACAATAAACGTCAAAACGATGTTAAAATAAATCATAGATTTAAAAGTAACTTCTCGTAATCATTTTAAAGCTATTTTGACGTCATTTTGGTATCATGGTGACGTCAAAATGACTCCAAAATTATCACTAACAGCATAAACTTTTTAATCATTTGCGATTTATTTTGCTTGGAGAGAAAAATGTAAATTTTAAATGATTGTTTGAATAGCACCAATATAATATTTACGGAAAATATAATATTTATGGAATATTTAAATAAAAAGGTATAATAATTAAATTAATAATTCTTGTATCAAATAAACATATTTGCATTTAGTAAATATTTAACACTAGCACTATTCAAATATTTATTAAAATTTCGTATATATTTTTCTCTCAGAGTATGTACAAGAATTAGGCAATGTTGTAAAATTTAAAATGTCAGACATTTATGATTACTTGATTTTGAAAAGGCAGGATTTAATTAAATCCATTTTATGCCAATTCCTATTATGTAGATTAACTTTAATCTTATTGCCGTTTAACTTACTTTTTATCTTATTACAGTTTAACTTACTTCTTATCTTTTTCCAGTTCAAAAAATTAGAAAAGGCTAAAGTGTAAGTTAAATCAAGATAAATGTAAATCTCTACATTGATAAAAATGAACATTATTCAATTATTAATTCGACAAACGAAATTCTTAATTGTTGCCAGACTATCGTATAAAGGTCTCTCTCCGTTCTCTCTTTCTTAAAAATGCTTCCATATGATATAATCGAGAAAACATGCGGCAAGCAGCCAATAAATGCATTTTATTCAAATCGTATTCATATCGGTGAACGGTTGATGAAACTTGTGAATCGGTCTCCCGTTGTTATTTATGTAAGCACCGTTCACGATTCACGGAAACACGAACACTCACAGCATGGAGTTGTCCATGCAAATTTACAGATCGCGTGCACCACCCCGCTTCAGTAATCCGTCCGCATGCCACACTGGGATTCGAGGAAGCATTTGGAGCAGTGGAGACACGAAAGAGCACAATTAATACCACTGAGAAAGCGCGTGTCTTCGTCTCGGGAGGACACATCTGCTGATGAAATCCGCAAAAAATCGTCGATACTCGCGTCTGGAAAATCTACGTTGAGAGATTAAGTCGGTATCTTTTTCTCCCTCTCGCAAATCGCGCAAATCGAGCGGCCACGCACCTCGAATGATCTCACAACTGGTCTACCGTGTTCGGTGCACTGTTTGCCTGTCTGCAGTATTTATAAAACGCTAACCGGAAAGCGCGGTTGGCGAGCTGATCTTGGCGTCTTGCCGGCTTGCCCGCGCATCCATCACCTCTTCCTAAGGGCGCGCACCATGTTGCGATTATTGTGAATCTAACTCCATGCCATCAGGATTTGAGCTCGCACCAACGAATTTTAAGTAATCAATTATATATTTCATTCCAAGTTTTTAACTCTGAATAAAAATTTAAAATCATATTTTAAATAGATAAGAGCTTATTTATCATCGAAATTAATCCTAATTAATTTGTTGACATTGTCTTATGTATATGTCATTTTTTCAAGTTATACGGATGCAAGACATTTACATTAAATAATAATAAATATTAAACTGATATATTTATGCAGTAATAAATATTAAAATAGTAATTTTTTGTGATGAGCAATTTAAAAAAGCATAAACTGTGATTTATGTTTTATTTATGCGCAAAAGTAACTGCTTTGTGTAAGGTCGAAGAATGAAATAAAAATGGAAATTATTTCTCATGATGTCATTCAAGCAGTTTTTTGTATTATTGTGAAATGTGTAACGTGTGATAACAGTGAGATTAGTTATTGCTATATAATTCTAATAAAAAAAATGTTTACGTTTTATACTTAATATCAACACTTTCGATAGTATTATTAATAAGTGATTATTATATATGTATACGCAAGTATGACTAAGTATGTATTGATAAACAGTATCATCAAGTATTTTCAACGCTTTATCGATAATTCTAGCGCACAAAGGTTAATTTTTACTGGTTTTCCTATGAAGAATGCGAGAATGTAAATAAATTCTCCATGATATTTCATGTGTACGAAAAATTACCATATCGTTTACGCCACAGTTTTTGTATATCATCGGTCTATTTATTTTACATTGCATATGTACACATTTAATATAAATTTACAAGCGTGCAATAAAATTAAATATTCATCACGCATCGCCCAAAATGTATGACGTTGTATAACTCCAAAATCAACATGTCTGGATTTGTGATATTATCAAATCGGTAAATCTGATTTCGTCGAATTCACATTAATTCCTATATATATCATTGTAAAAATAATTCTTGGATATTTTTTAACAGACAATTTGATGAATGTTAATCGTTTTTAAAAATCTCATGAGATCATCATATAAAAATCATCTTTATTTGTAAAATCAATTATTCCGATATTTTAATTTTATTTAGGTACGAGATGTATACATGAAAAATTTAGACGAGTAAACATTTCAAGGAACATCTTTTCGAAGAAACATCATTTTATCGTCGCATATTTAGATTACATCAAATGCATTTTAATGACTGCACTATATTCAACACCATCTTACGACATCATGCGGAGATACACAGAACGTCATCAAAAGGGATTAACCGACGGAGAACGTTACCACAGTTTTTCATCCATTTCCATCTAAAATTATAACATGACATTTTCTACATTTCCTTTCTTTTCTTGTTATGTTCTTAAAATATTTACACATTTCAATAATGACAAATATATTGAAAAACGCAACTAATCAACTACATCACAATAAATCTGAATTCTCAATAAAAATTCTAATATAACATACTTATACATTTAATTACATATATAACAACGTTTGTTTGATCATTTATAAGACAATACGAAAATTCATAACATCAGCAAAAAATTTATCTTGAAAAAACCATTGTGCAGTAACGCCCTCTCGAATACTGCAACTACAGCAAAAATCCGATAGTATTACTTGATGGTATTATTAATAAAATATTTATTTTTTTTTTTAAATTTTTTATATATATTATTATTTTAATTACTATTTTTATTATCGAAAAAAGAATAAAATTCTCGAAGATCATGAATAATTTAAAGACAATTGTTCTCTTGACGCGTATTTCGACAAAAATTTAAATATTTAATGCAAAGTTGAATATGAGATGGGAAGGAAAAAAAATTAAGAGAAGATTTCATATATTTGTATCTTAATTGCGCTTTCTTATTTACATTTCTACATCAAGATATATATATTCGCATTCCAGATAAATAAGAGAGTAAAAGAATTTAGTCGTATTATGTCATAAATTATGCATTTTTTTTCTGAAAAGTTTTGAAAAGAATTCATTTTTGCAATTAAAAATGAACTCAAAATTGATAACATATTGCAATTAATTATTTTTTAATTCTTTTTAAATTCTCTGTGCAATCAGAGATATACAATTTTTTTGGAGGAGAGGGATCATGACACAAAAAACTTAAGCAGTAAAACGTAAATAATAAGCGAATTGGTAAATCACAGTAGAGATCGTAAAGTTATAATTAGTAGCAAATCCAACATATTTTGATTTCTTTACAGCTGCTTATACTTTCATCTTACTGCTTAAATTTTTTGTGTGCTAATAATCATACCTAGGCTGTATTTCATTGTAAATATCGGAAAACTACAGTATACTTAACGTAAACTGTAGATTAATTTTCAATATTCACAGTGAATATAACGGAATGCAGTCTTGATAGCAGTATTCATAATCCGATTCTTATTTGAAGACCGTCTTAAATAATATCTTCAGATGCTAATACAACCTTCTGGTTGACTCCATGACATTTTAAGGCAATCTCAAATATAAGAATTAACTATGGGTGCTTTCCATTTGATAACACAAGTCAACACAAGTCGACACAAGCATCGTTCTATTCTATCTTGACATTCAGAGAGTAATAAAGAGAATAATAAAGATAGAACGTGTGTCGACTTGTATCAATTTGTGTTATCAAATGGAAAGCACTCTATGAATATCGATTTTAATCAAGGAGATTTCGATTGAACACTCGGCCAAAAGCTTCGTAGTTCGCGCCATCGTGATTCACGATAGTGTCCGAGTCCGCAACAAGATGGCAGTCGTGGCGGACGACCGGCTGGCGCTGGGAGCGCGCGTCCAAAGTCAGGAGTATCGTGTCGTCGACTCAGTCGAGAGTACAAATACGTTACTACAGAGAGACGTTCCACCACGTTCCATAACTTTCTCATGTGTCACCGCGTCGCGGGTGTGTGTACGCCCGTCGTCATCTCATAGTGTCGTGTTTTAACGCCGTCATCCGAGAGGGAGGAAAATAAAAGAAAGCTGAGATCCAGTACCAGTACATCGTCGTAACGTCGATCGCGGGGAATTCCGCGATCCCGGATCTTGCGCGCGATCGCGAGAGTGCGACGACTTCATCCGAGAGAATAACGGAGAAACGGTCAAGCGGGCGACGCGACGTACGTAGAGGTACGCTCTCCTATATACGTGCATGCTGCACGTTCATGCATGTGCTTGCACGCGCGCGCGCGCAATTGTAGCGTGAGGAAGCGAGACAGACGGTGGCGGATCGACGGAGAGGAGTGAAAGAGTCGGGCGGAGGAGGAGGCGAGAAAAAAAGTGGGAAGTGTGTCGCGCGCTCGCGGCGCACCGTCGTCATCGAGGAAGGTGCCCGGAAGTCGCCTACTGCACGCGCGACTGCTGCGCGCCGACGAATAGACAAATAGACAAAGAGAAAAAAGTTACCGCGGGTGGGCGAGGTAGTTCCCGACATAGAAAGAGCGAGAGAAAGAGAGAGAGAGAGAGACACGAGACGAGATCAGAATACAGAGTACTACGAAGTGGAGGAAGGCACGGTTGCGTAAAGAAAGAAGAGGTGATCCATCAACAAGAACACAAGAGTTTCGCATCCCGCGAGACAGAGAACGTATTAAGGGAGAAAAGAAGAGAGAGAAGAGAAAAGAGTGGGAGAGGCAAGAGGATTGCGTCGCGGACGGTGGAATGTACGAAGCGATCGAGCGGTGCCGTGTAAACACGCGTCTCGAGTGAACCGGAGCGGCCCACCAGCGACGTTCGATTCGATGTCGTTGGCTTCCTTGTCGTCGTCACCGTCGCCGTTGTACGGCAGCCCCGACGGTTCGCGTCGTAGAACTTGTGCGGGAGGAGCAACCGGGAGCAACATCTGTGGCATCGATCATCGTCGCCGCCGGCACGGCAGACACGCGTAAATGAATCCACATCACAAATGACGGTGGGCGGACCGGGCAGACTAGCGAGGTGCTGGCTGGACTCGTCGTCGTCGTCGTCGTCGTCGTCGTCGTCGTCGTCGTCGTCGTCGTCGTCGTCGTCGTCGCCGTCGTCGTCGTCGCCGTCGTCGTCGTCGTCGTCGTCGTCGTCGCCGTCGTCGTCTTCGTCGGTTTAACGGACAAAAAGGTGAGCTTTTTTTCTTTTGATCTCTTGGTACACCTTATTTCTCTCGTCTACAAGTCTCTAGTGGACTCTTCTGTAAAAATGGCTTCAGGCGTTCTACCGTTTGCAATTGTTTTATTGTCCCTAAGCGGTTGTTGCACCGTACGATGTTGCTCCCGATAAGATAATTTTCACGCGATTATGTGTTGATAGCACATCACTCAACTGACCATTTCTAAACGCGTCGCAACGATGGCTGGAGTTCTGATCGCAACATGTTATTCCGACTACGTCGTAATTGATATTTCTTGGATGCTAATTTCCAGACAAACTTGTTTTTAAGTTCATTTCTATCACGTCTAAAGTTAGTACAAAGTGACAACAACGCCTTACATTTCATCAATTAATTTGATGTATCGTATAATTATTGGATGAGATTTTTTTGGGCAACTTAACATTACACGACACTTTATTTTTCCTTTAATTTGGCTTTGACTTTATTTGATTTTATTTGATTTGACGAACCTTACATATCGCTCGTTTGCTACAACTGACATAATTGTGATAAAAACTGCGATTTTGTTGCTTGCAGAAAAACGGAAACATAAAGAAAAAAAGGGAAAACATATTTTTAAAGAACATATTATTTCTGTATGTCCAAATTGCATTTCAAAAATAATATTACAAAATTTTAAAATCAAACCATTGAAATTCAAATCAAATTTCCATCATTACCATTTTTTTTTCTGAAAAACTTTGTTTTTTAATTATGTGTTGCAAATGAACGATATATCTTCTTTTCATGAAGTGAATTAAAGTATATTATTCATTTGCTACAACAATAACACAACTAAAAACAAAGTCCTTAAAAAAAAGTTTTAACAGATAGATCTTTATCTATCTATAAATTTTGTCTTTTTTTACTGTCAAACAATTAACTTATTGTTAGTGTCATGCTAACATCACAGTTGAAAACAGTAAATCTATTAAATTGAAAATTGCATTTTAAAATCAATTTATTACAAAATTTTATCAAAACGTAAAAATGTATTTATAGATAAAACTTCTGAAAAACTTTGTTTACTCTTTATCTCTAGGTGGATAAAGATCTATAGATAGATCTTTATCTACCTATAGATTTCGTCCTTTCTCTCTCAAGTGATTAACTTAGTGCCAATATTACAGTTATAAAGAGCAACCTTATTGATCGCATCTTACCTTAATTATTAGTGAAGATGGTACCGCTTTCATAATTCACATACATTTGTGCTAATCGCGTCAAAGAAGGTGCACGTTATCAATGCAGTATCGAGACTTTTAATTTCTATTACATTTTTATCGTGAGAGGAAAAAAATAGTTCAAGGTAAACGTCTATTTCTCTAACCGAATAACTCCCCGCCCGCAATGATTCTCGCAATGCAGCTTCAAAAGAACCTCGATGCATATCGATTGCATAACAGTTACGTTGCCGGTAGTGTCTTGCCAATGTACTTATCAATAAATAGCATGCCAATCGTTTGTATAGACACTATATTTACGACGTTATCGTGCGATAATATCGATCGTGCAGAGAAACCATTCCGGGAGTTTGTCCTCCGAAGAGATATTTGGGTGGGTCCATCGTTGTATATCTGATAAATTCGCAACGTATGGCGGTCCAGCGATCTCTTAAGAATTCGAATGGGTAAACACAGTACGAGCGCAATGTAATATTATCCCAAGGAGCTTCTTTGTCTCTTTTATCGAATACATATATTCTCTTATCGCTTTATATCGTGTACATTGTGAGATGAAACAATAAGTTCTCTGGGGATTAATCGATTATCGCTTTACAGAAACTTGGTACTTCCGAGATTATAGATCTAGCAAGCTTCTTTTGGAAAATGTTGAATTGAATGTGATAAAAAAAATTGAATGAGACATTATGATTATGACTCATTATCTTCAAAGAGATTTATTCTCAAAAAGAATAAAGAACAATAATAATTTTGTATTTTATTAAATTTGCCAAATGTTAATGAAATGTTTATGAATATTTCATAATTTTATTGTCCGGGGAGAGGATAATAATGTTGCGCAACATCACGATAATACGAGATTAGGGGAAGAAAGGATTTTTAGTTAAATATATATTCATCATTGAGTATAAACTGTTTTTAATATTTATTTTTGTTTAATAATAATGATAATAGCTATTGAGGCTATTACAGAAACAACAATTGTCAATGTATTTATTTTATCAGCATTAATAAATAAATCGTATATTTAATCATCTATTATTTAATGCAAATTAAATAAATTTAAATAAATTTTATTTATTAGGCTCAAAGAATTCTAACGAAGCATTTTATGAGCACTCTGTGCACTCTTCCTCTTCTTCTCCTTTTTTTTTAAATTGTAATTCTGCAAAAATATTTCGATTACATTCTTTCACATAAATTAAGTTGGCGTTTGAATAGTCTGATAAAACTGAATACATGAAACAATTACGTAGCAGAAATTACTTTGCCAGAAATTACAATTCGCGTAAATCCGCAAAAGTGGAGCACAATGGTCCTGAATTTAATTAATAGCGATAACATCATGTATAAACACTTATCGAATATAAATGTATATAAACATGTACTTATCGAATATAAAAATTAATAATATCAAATTTAAACAATATAATTGTATTAGAATACTTGATGTTGATACTTAAATATTCGATTAATTTTTAAATTAGATACGATATTTCGGAAACGTAGAAAATAGAAAAATATAGTCTTTGATATCTTCTCTGTGATTTTTGCAATAATTCTCATTTCACAGTAATTGATATTCAATAAAATCGTAAAAAAATAATCGACGTCACGCGGAACGTCAAGGAAAATAGAATTTTATTTTCCTCGAAATTTTGTACGAATATCACGCATGTAAAGAAATTAATGTGACGCAAGATTATTGATTGATACATGAATGATTACATCTCAATTATACATTGCTCAATAATAATTACAATATGTCATTGTCGTACAAGTTGTCGTAAAATGTTTGCCTCTTTTATTATTTTATCATCAACAATGTTTGTTAGCTATAAAGATAACTTATGTTTACACTGAGAAAAATTGCTAGTTGAAAATGAATGAACTAGTAAATTCTGATCGTATCAATTAGAATTCCGGTTGTCATGATTGAACATTTGATTATCTCGAGTAGAATTAAAACAAATTTGACTATAAATTTCTGATTTTTCCAGAATTCCAATTAATATAATGAAACTCTTGTTTCAATACAATTAGGAATAATTTAACTGAATTTAAAATCAATATTTGTTTTGTCTGTCTGAACAAAAAAATAATATTTTTAAGATATTTTCGAGAGGATAAAAAATATGAATAAATTTGTTAATGGCGTTTCTTTTAATTCATCGTTGTTTGATATTTCTCCCAGTTTCTTATATCGATGAGATTTATTCGAAGAAAGTTTATTAAAAGATTACGTAACGTTACATATTTTCACAAGTTTCGACAAGGCATTTTATACAGTTTCTTCGAAATGAATGAAATTATTACCTTTCCAAAAAGTATTTTGTGGAACTTTTAATGGAAGGGCGTTTCATCTTACTGAAAAAAGATCAAAGCAAGAGCAATATAGGTCAGGAAATTTCAAACGAAATAATTACGCATTATATAATTAATCAAACGATGAAATTATCAAAATTTTCTGTTATTGATTACTTGCAGAAATGCTTCTCTTGTTTCGATGAAACGAAAATATATTAGATCATATTCGTAGATTAAAAACTAATCATTTCCAGATGAACTGTTTAACATTCCTCTACGTCAACCCTGCGACACTTGAAAAAAATTCCAACGAAACTGCCAGTCGTTTCTGGCTACTAATTTTATTTAGACCGTATAGCTTTTCACATAGTTATTTTTTTATTTAGTTTTTTAATTAGTTGACTTAAGGCCTTAAGAGATTTTCCATTTCTAATTTTTTTTTTCAGAAATACTTTTTATTTAAATTAAAATTAATTTTTCTTGAGCAAATTTTAAAAACATTTTCTCAGTATAAAGATAATAAAATATTTTGATAATAAAATTTTAGATTAAAATTTTATTAAAACGAGATCTGAAATTAAATTACGCCTGAAATAAAAACATTTTGTTTTTTCTGCATTTTTGAAATGACTTGAAATGAACTTGATTTGTTCGTTTAATCTGAGAAACTTATAAGCGATGCTTTCTTTATGTAAAAATGTATCTTTTTTTAAATTTCCTTGAAATATGTTAGGTTGAAAAGAGAGACAGGAAGTAGAGAGAGAGAGAGAGAGAGAGAGAGAGAGAGAGAGAGAGAGAGAGAGAGAGAGAGAGA
>NW_017259437.1:2081905-2091030 GCF_001594045.1 Atta colombica
TGTATATATTGTGTGACATTCTTGGAGTGCTCTGCTCCCATTCAAATGTTTCATCTCTGTTTAAACATGTGAAAATATCAAGACGGTATTTCAAGAAGTCGAATGAAATGGTAGAATATTTGAAAAAAACAGTAAACAAGTACATTTGTAATTTACTTAGATATTAAATTATAAAACAATTTATTTGCGAAGACGCTTTAATATAAATGATTCAGCATAAATAAAGAAATATTATAATGATAATGTAATTCTTGATATTACCATTACAAAAGAATTTCTCAGCATGAATGATATTATTAAGATCAAGTAATATTAGATGTGGGAAAAAGTTCGTGGCGTTTTTCCCGAGAGATGTAACGGGAAAAACGCTACGAACTTTTTTTTACCTAATATTATAATGAGATCATATAAAATACATGTTTTCTTATCAAATGCGCATTTAAATACTTGAATAAAAAAGTATTTAAATTTTTTTAGAAAATTATATTTTTATTGTAATCTATTATATCTATTATATATTTTTATTTTAATTAAAATTTCTTTAATAAATTTGTAAAACAAATTTTCATATTATAAAGATAATAAAATATCTTATATCTTTAATAAAATTGATTAAAATTTTATTGAAGCGAGATGTACGGAATTAAGCTTCGTTTCGTTGTTTATATTTTTAAAACTTAATTTATTTGTTTAAACTAAGAAATTCTTCTGTAATAAAAGCGATGCTTTTATTACAGAAAAATATATATAAAATAAATCTTCTCTAAAAGTAATTTTTCTTTCGTCTCTTCCTTATTGTCTTCCATCATTCGAGACAAGACAAAAAATCTTTAACTTATTCTGAATGATAGATTATTTTCACTTATACTTTCTTTCGTACACACATAAACTATTATGGTTTATTGCTAGACTATTGTTGTTTATAGCCACGGTATTTGTATGAGGGAAATGAACCAGCGCAATTCGGAAGCGGAGATCAATCTGTTTGTCGAGTGCATTATCTCAAATTACGCAGATCCGGTCGCGTCAAAGTAATCCGTGCCAGCTCGCGCTGTAGAAACTCTGTAGAAACGATACTTGTCTGCATGTTGCATTTCGAGATGAGAGAGTGAGGAAAAGTTAGAGAAAGAGAAAAAAATGAGGACCTATAAACAATATTAGCATCAATAGAGTAAACAAAGAAAAAATTATCGGAACAAAATTAAAGTAAAAATGATGCGTCTCATACATAGAAATCACTAACTGAATTTCCATCGCGCGGAATCATAACACTCGTAATTCTTTTTTTTTTTTTTTATCTCATCATTCTTCATCCATTGCATTATCGTGAAATCTGTACGTGCCATATGCGTTTGAAAATATCATTCGATCAGATTTGCGCGAGAGATTCTCATACTGCCGATAGCTTATCGATGCTACCTTTCTATAACTCTATTTACTGATATCATCTGACAATGTTAATATGTTATCGAGTATATCAAAGCGAATGCAGATTAAGCTAACAGCGATATGTACAAAACAACAGAATACATTTCATAACTTCTATCAAACTTTAGAAGTATGATGATGTCTTCTTTGGCAAAAGTTTTATTGGATCTCCGGTGTTCATAATTGGATCTTTCCTGTGAACTTTTCTGACTTTCTAAAAGTACATTTTTTTCAATATTGACATATTTCTAATGATATTTCTCAATCCCAAAAAAAATATTAATAAAGCAAGTCAGAGGATCAGTTTAATCTTTAGACTTAAATAGATAAATCCATTTAAAGAACTAGAAAAAAAATCTTGTTTACATTAATTGAAAACCTCGTAATTTTCAAACAGAGAAAGGTTCAACATTTATAATATATCAAACATTCTAATCAAAATATTCAAAAATTCAGTTATCAGAATTCTGATTTATATGATCAGAATTCGTTTTATTTATATTTCTTGTTGGTACAACTAGAACATTTTCTCAGTGCAAGTTGATGAGGGGGAGGGGGAAGGAATGCTCAGAAAATCTCTCTTAAAAAATTTTAATCTTATAAGATATAGTTTTTATAGTCACAGTTTTTATTAGTATATAATATTATGTTATAATTAAATTTATATTATATATATAATACTCTTATGAGGTAGAGAAATGTAAATAAAAAAATGGAAGTTTAATGGACTTTTTATATAATAAACTGTTGAGTAATAAATTAGAAGTCAGAAGCGAGTTATAAGCGAGTAGAGTGTCATAATACAAAATAGGTCATAAATCTTAAGAAACTTCCAGAATAATTACTAAACTGATGGTTTTGTAATGAGTAACTTTTAAAGTTACTACAGAACTGTCAAGTTAGTGTTTAACCATAACATAGAAAAACACAATTTTTTTATTATCAGGCCTAATTACAAATTAACCAGAAAATGAAAAATTAGATCTTAATTAAACACTCTTCTCTCGAAGTTTTTCCATACTTCTCCGAAGCACAGTTAATTTCATCTTTGTCCGTGACTATTCGCACAGTTACGCCTAGTGCGGCAATGCAAATACGCTCTAATCGGCCGTAATTATCATTCTCGTGAGTATGAACGCCGCTGTTGTTCCCACTGGCGGTAGCAGGCGTGGATTAGTTGCGCCCCTCAGGATATCATCGGGTATTTCTTCGTGGCGTGCATGATGACGCCGCGGAATCCCGATAACGGTACGCGAATACTACCTGTTACGTGCCTACGGTACGTTTACGTTACGCATTATCGTCACCATATTATCGTCGCTTCGATCGCGAATCCCCGCGCATCAATTACCGTTACAGCCATCGCCGTACTTTTGATTGCGTAAGGAAAGCGATTTTACCAGAAAAACAAAATGGGCTATGATACCTGATCATTTCCCAATCACAGAGAGCTCGTTAATTTATTCTTTTTTCTTTTGTAAACATATGTATTGTTTCTAAATTAATTATACTCCGAGTAATTTTTAAAAAATATTTTTTTTTGATTACTCAATGTTAGAATTCAGCTCTATAAAGCTAGCAGGACCAAATCAGCTAATCAGCAGAATCAAATCGAACCTATCAGAATTTTTAGTATTCATTTTAATGAATACTAAATTGTACCATTAATGATAATTTTGTATCGTATGTTTTTTATCTTTTCGAAAAAAATCGTGGCGCTGCTGGCTTAATATTGAATTGGCAGGATCAATTCAAAATAAAAGAAAAAAAGAAAAATAACATCAGAAATCAATACGATTGAATTTGTAGTATTTTGTACTGCCAAAAACAATTCTATATTATGCGTCATTTCCAAGAAAACAGTGGCGCTAATAGTTTAATATTTAAGCTGCCAGCAAAAATCATAAAAAATCAACACAGGGCAAAAATTAACACGACTGAATTTGTACTAATTTGTATATATCATTGAAAATAAGTTAATGTTTTACATATTTTCTCCTTAAATAATTTTATTAGTATGTATAATACTTACAATTTATGAGGCATTTCATGTCAAATCGGACATCTTTGAAACATCGTTATTTTATTTTATTTTATCTTATTTTATTTTGCTAACATACCTACATTCTACAAATAAAAAAATAAGACACGTATTTCGCGAAAAAAAATGTGAGATTTTTTTCTATGAAGTTATTGACGCTTGTAAGTTTAAAGATGTATAAATTTATTAAAAATGTCGCTCATGCGAACATGCAAATTATATCGTTAAAATCATTACTGATACAAAAAAAATTTTCTGAGATTAAAAGTCCGATTTTAAAAATCTTAAATTGTTTCTATAGATGGATTATTTTTAATTTATCATTTTTATATAAATAAATCATTTTCCATTGGTTTACAATTTTTATCAATATTTTTCATCATCATTAAAAATTTTATAAAAATATCATTTTAACTATAAACCCTATTACCATTTTAATTATAAACCCTGAAAATTTGAAAATGGAACTCGAACTGTACAGTTAAAAAATTCGAGTTCCATTTTGGAATTCGAACATTTTTAAATTGGTTGAAAAATGTTGATGAAAATTGTAAACAAATGGAAAATGATTTATTTATACAAAAACGATAAATTAAAAATAACTCATCCATAGAACAATTTAAGATCTTTAAAAACTTTTAATCTCGGAAAATTTTGCATTTTTTTTGTATCATTAATGATTTTAACGATATAATTTACATGTTCGTATGAGCGACATTTTTTTATAAATTTATACAACTTTAAACTTACAAGCGTCAATAACTTCATAAAAAAAGTCTCATACTTTTTTTCGCGAAACACGTGTCTCATTTTTTTATCTGTAAAATGTAGGTATGTTAGCAAAAAAGAAAAAATAAAATAAAATGACGATGTTTCAAAGATGTCCGGTTTGATGTGAAATGCTTAATAAATTGTAAGTATTATACATACTAATAAAGTCATTTAAGAAGAAAACATGTAAAATATTAACTTACTTTCAATGATACAATGAAATACAAATTAATACAAATTTAGTTGTATTAATTTTTGCCGTGTTGCTTTTTTTATGGTCTTGCCAACTTAAATATTGGATTGTCCAGAAAGTTCGTACCGATTTTGAAGGAAAATTGAAACGCAGAAGATTTAAATTTTTAATTTCATTTATTAAATTTGAATCTTTTGCGGCATGAACTTTCCGAACAATACCCAATATTAAACTATCAGTGTCACTGTTTTCTTGGAAATGACACATAATATAAAATTGTTTTTAGCAATACAAAATACAAATTCAATTGTATTGATTTCTGATATTATTTTTCTTTTTTTCTTTTATTTTGAATTGTGTTGGTTCTGCCAGCTTAATATTAAGCCAGCAACGCCACAATTTTTTTCGAAATGGCATATGATACAAAATTATCATTAATACAATTTAATACAAAATGATTACTAAAAATTCGGATAGATCTGATTTGATTCTGCTGATTTGGTTTGCTCCTGTTAGCTTTATAGAGCTTTAGAATTCTTTCTAATTACAATAATAAAGACTCTAATTACAATAATAAATTCTTTAAAAAAATTCAATCTTTTTCCTTGAGATGAAATTTTAAGACAAGTTTGAGATAAGAATGTATGTCGTATATATCATATAAATCAAGCTATTTATTTAGCATCCACTTAAGTGGAGAATGTGTGAGGGCGAAATTGTAGCTTAAGCCCTTCGCTAATTCGTGACGGCCTTTGCTTCTCTGACTCACATCTGATAAATATTACACAAGCATCGAAAAATAAATACTTTGTTCACTTTTTTATTTTTCTCAAGATTTCGTAACAAAAAGTGTTAAAGTCAAATCCCAAAGGTTTACCTTTTTCTCGGAATGTAATAATGGGATCAGTATTCGAAATATCATTTTGGAAATGACTATTCTCTTTGTAACAAGCAGAGATAAATTCATTTCAAATTATATTAGAAGTGATTTTAAAACGCACTTAGAGGAAGCTCTTTTCCTGAAGATCTCTCGACGAAATTTAATCCATCAACGTAATTTACATTTTCTTAATAGACGATCATATTTTTTGAATGAGCTTGAGCACATTAATATTTCCAATCCATTAAAATTTTTTTTTGTATTCAAAAATTCTACTTCTCTTATTCACAAAAATGTTTTTATGATTATACTTTTCTTGATTGCATTATGAATTTTATCAATTTTTTTCAAGAACTTTTGATTTATATTATTTATGACATGAAAAAATTCTGTTTAAAATTTTTCTGTTTTAAAATTTTTTTTAAATTCTTATGTTTATGTCAGTAGGTGAATAATTCTGAAGATTTTTTTATTATGGTTGCATTTAAAAGAATCGCAATAAATTTAATACTTTCACTTTATGCTCATTTTTATTAAAAAATTTATGATACTAGAATTAAAAATACAGTATACTAGAAATAGAAATACAGTATACTAGAAATAGAAATATACACAATAATATAAAATTAAAGATGAAACTGAAAAGTCGAAATATATTAATAGAAAACTTTAAAAATTTTTCAATATTTCGTATTGTATACTGAAAAATATATTAATATACTAAATTTGAATAAATCATTTATTTGAATAATGTCAACTATTGTAATATTTGCTAAATGTAAAGCTATATTTATTTAGTACAAAATTATTAATTTGATTTAGTTATCATTTCCTTTTATTGGTATTTATCCATTTTAAGTAAATGTCAAGTTAGGCACTATTCAAATAAATAAAAATTATTAAAATTTAAAATATTTTTTTCTTGATGCAGAACTAATCTAGATCCCTCTTCAACATTTACGATGTATATATTTAAAGCTATCGCTGCACTGCTTTAATAGCTTATCTCATTAAATCATTTTAATATTGTTAATCTTATCTATGCGTATATAAAAATAAGATGAGATCATGCGATGGCGTTTTAAATGTCACATTTTCCAATAGACAGTAGACTTTTCACAAGATACACGCCTCATCGGACAGATTAATTGATTTATTGAGCGAAAGAGAAGTGCAAGGGTTGAACGTATTAGTGAACACGTTTCGTTCGTGTATTCATGAGTAATACATCGATAGTGCATCGAGACTCGATTTCCCGGATAGTGACCAGTCGTTGGCCGTGCCTGGCACGTTGTCGACCTTTCTGCAACATCGAATTTCACCGATACGCCTGTCAATCTCCTACTACAGCTATTACAAATCGCGGCGGTACGGTTTATTTCGATCCGCCTCATCGTGGATCTTGCGAGAGGCCAACTTATGGTTCACGCGCGCGATGTTCCCCGTCCGCTATAATTCGCGACTTCCGTGTCCGCGCGAATGCGAAAGTGTTCAAGAAAGTACGACGCTCCGTTTACGACTGCATCCGGGAAATGCGGTCTATGAAGAGAACGCATGGCGCGATCTAAATTTCAAATGCGGGTCCACACGCGCTACACTCATCTCTCTCGGAGCAGATTATACTTTCTAAGCGTGAAATTTCCGCCCGGCGGAATCTGTGGCCTCAGATACACATGTTGTGAGAAAATTCGTTGGAAATTCTCCTTTGCATCTTTTCGCGAAGTAATAAACGTGTTATTATGCAACCAAATTATGAAGCGAGCAGCCTTAATTTAAATATTACTTCAATATTAAAGAAGTGATATCGCGCGAGGAATATTTATTAATCTCCTATCTCAATTTTTTTTGTTTATTTAAGAACTTATTTCACATAGTTTCAAAATAATAAAAAAGTAATGAAAAAATTACAGATTATTTTAAAGCGTTTAAAAGTAACACAATAAATTTTGAGCGATGATCAAAAAAGTTATTATATTACTTTTAAATCATCTACGTAGATTAAAAGTTATTCCAATAAAAAGTAATATTTTTTTTTAATTTGTGCTTTAATAGAAATATATGGAAATGTATTATAAAATAATAACAAAAATTTTAATTTTTTAAATGTAACTATAATTATAATTTTTTAATATTTTAAATATTCAAGATGATCTAAAGTTAAATACGTTATGATGCAAAGATTAAATGTTTTGTAATTGAACAAAATATTTATTTCTTTTAAATCTTTGTAACTCATTTCTGATTCGCAATAAAGCATAAATCATTTTGAATACTTAAAGTACTTATACAAAAAAAATTTTAATAAATTGTGAAAACCTGTTATTCGACAAAGATAGAATGCTACAAATACAACTTTCATATGTATAGTTTATTTAAAGTATAAATATTAACACATTTGTAAATGAATGTAATACATCCTTAATCGAACTGATAAGGAGATAACTTTTCGTACTTTTTAAGGAAATTCAAAATATTGAAATAAAAATTTGCGACGCAGTTGATCATCCGATCATCTATTGATGCTTCGTAGTCAAAGTGCATTTCAAGTGTTCGCCCCGAAGAGTCGTAAACTTATTACGTGTAACTGACGCTCGTGCATCACATTATTACGGACACGTGCGGTAAAAGCAGGTCAGGCCAACATCACAGACGTGCCCGTGTCCAGGTAAATCTTGATAGCAATGGATGAGCGTCGTTATCGGTTAAATGTCAAGTTCAATTCGCTGCGACACGACGTGATGGATCCGGATGGATTTGGACAATTCTTGCTTTCCTTGCACGTGGAAAATTACCGTGATAGTGAACCTGGATATTTAGAAGTGATGTTCCACGTTACTGATTATACAAGGGTTGTTATATCTGTAAGATATACTAGGAAATACAGATACTAGGAAAAATGCGAAATGTATCATTTTAATATTTATAATATTTATAAGATTTTTAATACCAATGTCTAAAAATACAATTAGAGAAAAGCCGTGCAATTGAAATATAATATTACACAGTATGAATTTATGTAATATAATTGTATTTAAATTAAATTAAAAATAGAATTGATAAGTGAAATTAAATAAAAACCGGATCGTTTTTTATAATTATTTATATTATTATATTATATTATTAGGTTTACAACTTTGCTTTCGCCGTTTTTTTCCGAAATTCGAGGCTTTATTGTAAAAAACTGATTATACATTATTTATGATTCAAAGTATTGTCCATCGCTGGCCACTATTTTCTCCCATCTTTCGGCTAGCGTACGAATCCCGCGTCGAAAAAACTGATCATCTTTTGAGGCTATCCACGAATTGATCCAATTTTTTATTTCTTCATAAGACCGGAAGTGCTGGTCAGCCAGGCCATGTGCCATTGATCGAAACAAGTGATAGTCAGAGGGAGCAACGTCTGGAGAATACGGCGGGTGGGGTAGGACTTCCCATTTCAACGTTTCCAAGTATGTCTTGACCACTTTCGTAACATGGAGTCGAGCATTGTCATGCTGCAAAATCACTTTATCGTGTCTCTCATTGTATTGCGGCCCTTTGTCTTTCAATGCTCGGCTCAAACGCATCAATTGCGTTCGATACCGATCGCCTGTGATTGTTTCAGTCGGTTTTAACAGTTCATAATACACTATGCCGAGCTGGTCTCACCAAATACAGAGCATGACCTTGGAGCTCAAAATCACCGTTCTTGAAGCGTTGAAACCACTCACGACACGTTCTTTCACTAATAGCGGCCTCACCATAAGTATTTGAGAGCATTCGATGAGCCTCAGCCGCAGATTTCTTCATATTGAAGCAAAAAATTAAAAC
>NW_017259437.1:2091130-2105855 GCF_001594045.1 Atta colombica
CACACACACACACACACACACACACACACACACACACACACACACACACATATATATATATATATATATATATCACATTTTTGTAATATTTCGAGCTTCACATTGCGTTATTGACGTAACATTTTTCTTGTCTTCTTTTTATAAAGTATTTTTCTATTATTTCTGTCATTTTGTGTAAATATTTATATTTTCCCTAGCATAATCCTCTAAAGTGTTGCAACAAACAAAAATTTAGGAATCCCTGATGTAAAAAAATTCTAATATTAATTATTTAGATTATTGCAAGCATTTAACAGTTTATGGACGTAAAATTAGGGTATTCATATTAGTCAAATTGTTAATCGCATTCGTTTATTAATTACACTTTGCGCAAGTCCAGACAAAGCTCGTGGAATTTTTATTTGGTCGGTGTCAGTAATTGCATTACTTCACGATGTCGTAAATGACATCAATTATGATTACGTAACAGCGATTAATTTCCCATGTAATGGCAAAAAGAATTAAACGCATCGATATGACGACCGAGCCATGATTTATTTTAATTGAATCCGTTTCCGAAGGATACGCCATCGATCATAGAATTATCTCATCGTATGACATTTGTTAATATCTAATAGGTGAATTTTTCGATATTTGGCACATAAATCGGCACGTGACGTCGTTTTCCCTTAATGAATTAATACATTAGCTAAGATAATTTATTATCTTAACAATGAACGATGGTGCAGGGAACGCTTGTCGATAATAATAACACTGGCGAGAATGGGAGAGAATACTCTCGTCTTATTTATATCGCGACATAGGCAATGGACGCGTTTGCGCGAAATAAAAGCCGTAAACCTCGGCGAGTGAATGTCAGTCTTACGTCAGCATTTGCTATAAATTGCACATCAAGCACGGATGATTCGATCGTTAAGGTATTAATCTGATCTGTTTTCGTCGAGCTGAAGGATCTTCGGATATAGCGTTTTCCGAGAAGAAAATTTGACGTGCAGGCTGGTCGAAGCGGTTCACCTCCTTATTGGTACCTTCTCCGCGTCGCTCGAGAAGGTTTATTTTTGCGTTCTTCGTAATCCTCGTTACCAGTATCCGGAGCACGCACGGCGAAGAAATGATTCGCAACTCCCGACGGGACTGCGCGTTCCGCAAGGCAAGAAACTCCTTTGTGAATCCCAAAGGAAAGGACATGAACATCGTAGTCGTAAATCGAGATTTTCGCAACTTGCCGTTGAATTGTATTTTTGTGCGTTTTAGAAAGAGAAAGAGAGAGAGAGAGAGAGAGAGAGAGAGAGAATTAATTTATCCGAAGAAGAATCTCTTCAAGTTTGAAAAAAGACAACGATAGACACAATGCAATAATATACATAAAAGAAAAGTAAATATTTATGAATATATAGACAAAGAATCAGAAAGTATGGCGTACATATATTTAATAAGAATAGAAGCAGAAGAGGAAGGGCGGAATGCGAGATACTGTGCTAACAAATCCAATGTAGCCTCGACGCGTCACGGTACATGACGTGTTTCGCAATTACGTTTCGCCAAAGACAATGCGTTCCCTCGGCAGCACAACATTGGCTCCTATTCCCATCTAGCGCTAAATTTGATCGCATACTGTTTGCCTCGTGGTTGCATTAACGTTATCTTTGCGTTTAGACTAACAAAGCGGAACAAGCGATTAAAGCGAGATCTCATGTTTATCATATTTTTTTTAAGGTCATCGATCCTTTGGAAAGTGAGCGATAACCGATCCTGTCCGAGTCGCGCCTCGATACGATCGATGGACAACAGATTCTCGCGCTCCAGTTACTCGAGTTTCTAATCATCGAGGAAAAATCAATTCATCGAGGATTATGCACGATTTCTATGTATACTCTGTACACATTCTGGACTTAACTACTTTATTCATTTGCGAGTAAAAGTTTGAGTCGGATAACTATATTTAGCATGTGCATCGTGTTCGGTCCATTAGCTTCTCTCTATGTATTTTTCTAAAGCGATAGTATCTCCTGTCATTCTACGGAGTGTACCTTTTTTTTTTTACTGCTACCGATCGCACATCCATGGATGGCGAAGCGATTAATTATTGCTCCTACTAAGCGCTAAAAATAATAGTGACCTCTTTCTCGGAATGGACCGTCGTACTTACGCGACTGTCGGTCAACATTTCTAAACGATCGATCAGAATTCGATATTTTAAACTCATTCAATGTTATCATATAGAAATATACAGGACACTATTCAAAAAACTAATAAAAAAAAAGTTTAAGAATTGTAATAGTTAGTTAATGTATTTCATTTAGTTAACATAGTTCAATGTTTAGTTAACACAAATTGATTTTGACAAAGTAATCTACTTATCTACTTATTTGTAAAACGTGATAACCTTTCAAATTTAATTATAAGTAAAATGAATCGATAAATGAATAACACAAAAAACAAGAGAAAGATTTACATTCCGTTGAAGCGGATTTTGGTGCTTAATAATGTTTCAAAATGTACAATATGTAATTTTATATTACGAGGATCTTAAATTTGCGAAAATCACAAAGTGGAAGATAAACGACTTTCATAAAAGATTGAAAATCATCTTCTTTTCGATTCGAATTTTATAAAATGAGAGAGAAATATACTAAATTTTAATAAATAACTATTTTTATATATGGAAAATAATTATTTGCTAAATAAAAAAATACATTAGTTAAATCAAATTAATGACTCTTGTATCAAATAAATATATGTAATTTAATAAATATTCAACTGACACTATTCAAACAAATACTCATTAAAATTTAATACATTTTTCTCTCACTGTATGTAAATCAGATTTAATAGATGAGTTATTTTAGATGAGTAAGATGTCTTTTTCATCTTTATCATTTGCTGCATACGAAAAGAACTTTGCATTGCAGCGGCACGAGATGAATCGAAGAGTGGGATATAGCAATTACGATGGCAAGATCGCCGGTCTTTACGATCTGGAGGAGACTCTCGGCCGCGGTCACTTCGCCGTGGTAAAGCTGGCACGACACGTTTTCACCGGTGAAAAAGTGGCAGTGAAGGTGATCGATAAGAGTAAGCTCGATGAGGTTTCGAGGGCTCATCTCTTCCAGGAGGTGAGAGAAATGCAAACTCTAGTTCGACGAGTCATCCAGTTTGATCTTTTGCCATTTTTAAAGGAAACATGTGAAGGAAATGTTCTTTTACTAAGGGTATGTGTTCCACTTAACGCTCGCAATGCATGAAGTCATTGACTGAATCAATTTCATTCTTATTATCAACTATTAAACGAGGACAAATAATACTCGCGAATATTGTGAGCATTAAGTGGAACGCACTCTTAAAGTGATTTAAATAAACATTAGAAGATTGGAATGTACGAAAAGCCTATAAAAATCTGAAATTATCTTTTTGTGCCTTTTTCTTTGCTTTCTGATGTCTTTCTGACATAAAACTAAATTGTTTCAAATTTATCTTTTGTTCCGAATTTATACTTAAGTATGGTAGATAAAACTAACGACATTCTAATCATTATTTGTTTTTCACTTGTTGTGTCGTGACTGTACAATCGCGTCAATATTATCTTCTGTCTGTTTCATGTCCTGTAATGGAAATAATAGAGCCATTGATGATATCCTGATTCGCGTAATGTCATTTTGATGGCTGGTTCGATAATAACCAGTGATCGAATCGTCTCGCGTAGTTGCATCGCACGATAAATCTCATAGCGATGGACCTCAATAAGATCGATGAGATAATGATGACGGAATCGTTGATCCCTGGATTTAAATTCGTTCAAGCGAAATGAATTTTGTCTGCCTGTACATCATGTCCGTCTGTGTCGCAGGTGCGGTGCATGAAGCTGGTGCAGCATCCCAATGTGGTGCGATTATACGAGGTGATAGATACGCAGACCAAGCTATACCTAATTCTAGAGCTTGGCGATGGCGGGGACCTCTACGATTACATCATGCGCCACGACAGCGGCCTCAGCGAAGAGGTATTGTTGCATGGCCATTGTTTTATTATGCCATCGGCTTACAATTACCACATGGATGTAGGATATAAGTTTAGCTCTCATATAAAGTTTTGAATGTGAATTTTCTTGGGTATAAATTGTTACAAATTTATCATATATATAAAGAATTTATGTAAATTATACAGAAAATTATCTTCAAACTTTTAAAAAAAATTTCTCTTATGTTATAAATTCAGAATTAATAAAAAATAATAAATAATAATAATATAAAAATATTAATTGAAATAATAAAAAATATTAATTGTATAAAAATTCTTACTATCATTTTATAGAAATTCTTACTGTCATTTTTTTACTAAATATAATATATTGACTGAAATTTTTAAAATTATTGGATATTTCACTTGCAGTTGCGCGTATCATAATATTTGAATTTTCGCCTTAGGTGGCCAGGACTTACTTTCGACAGATAGTTAGAGCCATATCTTACTGTCATCGTTTACACGTAGTGCACAGAGATTTGAAACCCGAGAATGTCGTGTTCTTCGAAAAGCTGGGAACGGTGAAGCTTACGGACTTTGGGTTTAGCAATAGATTTTGTCCTGGTCAGAAGCTCGAGACTTCGTGCGGTTCATTAGCGTACTCCGCTCCAGAGATACTTTTAGGCGATAGTTATGATGCCCCCGCAGTAGGTAAGCTTATTAATTGCAATTAAGGATAAATATGACTCAAATTAGAATTAAAGTTACATCTTTCGTTGAAAGTTTTGCTAAGAAGCATTGGACTCTAAATTTGAAAGAAAAAAAATCTTATTTAAAATATAATATAGCGAGAGAGTGAAATTATACTCGCTTCAATAGACTACGTTTGTATTTCAATTTGTTGCAGATGTTTGGTCGTTAGGTGTAATACTATACATGTTAGTGTGCGGTCAAGCGCCGTTTCAAGAAGCGAACGACAGTGAGACGCTAACGATGATTATGGACTGCAAGTATTCAATTCCGTCGCACGTGTCCGACGGTTGCAAGCGGCTGATCGCGAGAATGCTCGTGCGAGAACCCGAAGGCCGAGCGTCCCTCGAGGAGATAGCTGCGGATCCGTGGTTAGCGATTGGTTCCGACTTAGATACGATGGAGACGTTACCGCTCGTATCACGTCAACAAGTCTCCGATGATCATCACAATCACATAATTACCAAAATGGTTAACGGTAACATCGCCACCAAGGAAGAGATATTGGAGTGAGTAGACATTAGGAAGAGATTTGACCATTTTGATCGTGCCTTTTTGCGTGTTAGTATATTTTAAGCATGCGTCTTCGGCGCTACGTTTTACTGGCAATTCTCATCATGAATCTTTTTACAGCGCACTCGACAAGAACGAATACAACCACATCACCGCGACGTATTTTTTGCTGGCTGAGAGGAAATTGCGCGCTCATCGACAAGAACAGATGCAGAAAAGTCGTCCAGAAGCTCTAGATGTTTCCTCAAGGTATGTTTTACATACTGAATCACCCATTAATATTGCTGCTATGTGTGATTCACTTATAAGATATGTTAAATCTAAATATTTATGCTGCATACCGTCTTTAATGAAATCACTAATATCAATGCTTGTTAATTTTATACAGCCGGCAGGATGATCTGACAACAAATCTGCGCACAGATGAGAATTCTTTGAGTACTATGAACCAATCGCTATTAAGCGTGCCACGGACACCTGGTGACGTACCGCAGGTACGTAGTACATGTTCATCATTTAGAAAGATATCGACTATCGGATGTCTTGGCAAACATTTTTATGTGTTGTATAAAATGTTAATGTTACATCCAATCATGTATTAGTATTTACATGTCAATATTTCTCGCACAGAGGAAACAAAAATGACTGTTCTAATTACAGAACGTACGTTCGCGCAAGTGCAGTATTGTTCAAGAAGAAGAAGATGAGGACGATGTGTCCTCATGCTCTGGCCGAGATGAACATGGCAGTAATTCGGCGCTAAATTCCCTTAATCGTCGTGGTTCCCGTTCCGAGGGAAAACTCTCGCATATTCTACAGGAGCGATTATCACAGCTTCCGGAGAAACATACTAGCACGAAGCCCGTGTTGAGTCAACGACATCCACATCAAAAAGAGGATATCGTCGTTGCCGAATCATCGCATAGGGGAGAAAGACTGAAGCAGATTTCGAAAAACGAGAAGGATAAGACGTCATCGCCGATGCATCTAAAAGGAGCAGACAAAGTCCAAATGGGCAATGTACTCTTAGAGAAACTGCCCATAACTCCGCGGATTACCATGACGTGCGAGGAAAATCTGAAGAACCGATTGAGCGGCGCGAACTCTCCATCATCCGGATGGACAACTAGAAAAGCCACTACTACGGAAACTAAACCTAAATCGGTAACGGAGTGTCTAAAATCGACCGGACCGATACCGGCAAATAAGTGGAGAATGGGTTCTCAACACCATCGGTTTAGTGTGCCACTCACAGAGACCTCATCAATGATTTCCTCAAAACCGTCCGATGTATCTACAACGATGACAATGACGACTGCTACTAAAACACTACATGAATCGTCGACCGTCTCGATACCTCTTCATCCGATTAGTGATAATCAAGTGACGTTAACACCTAAATACAAGACGATGCCGTCACCCAGCGGTGCTTCTGCGAAACAACCTACGCTCAATGAAATCCTGGAGGACGGGGATGGCACGCAAGCATCGGTGAACTCCACGGAATGCGGGGATTCGACAACTAAATGCCGCGTTGTTAGGCGAACAACATATGAGCAACGGAGAAGCAAGTTCCACAAGACGCGCACGACCTCCTGTTCGAGTTCAGATGCCAGCGACGACGACAGCGAGAGTAGGAAAAAGAGGGCGCACAAGCTCGGTGCATCCACGGGCAAACCCTTACCTCCGAGACGCGATAGTCACGACGACTCGAGCGATTCGCAGGATCCAGGAGGAAGCGGTGGCGGACGTGGTGGAGTTGGTGGAGGAGGGAGCGGAGTTAGCAATGGCGAACACACGACGACGGATACACCGACAACCGAGAGCAATCGAAACGAAAGTGGCAGTGGCACTAACACGACAAATACGAGCACAACGAATGGAGGAGGACGGCATCGATGCACCGAGAACCAGGTAATGTTTGGCAGGAGACATCGCGCTGGTAGGAGAAGAGCCGGTGAGACGCGATTGCGTGAGAGCCAGTCGTTGAATCGTATCACCGAGGTTCAGGAGGCCGAGGCACCCTCATCTTGTCACAATCATTGTCATGTGTCGCGCAATTCGACTGCAATTGGCACGCAGAACGTCTCCTCATCGTCAGCGTCATCGGTATCGCAGAATAGCACGGCTTCTCAGCACAATGTTGTTCCACCTATGTCTCAAATAGCAACCAGTACGGTACAAAAAGCAAAAGGTCTCGGAGCGAAATTGTTGCAGAGCTGGTCACTCACCGCCGGGAAATCCTTGATATCGCAAAGCTCAAAATCCACTCGCAGTCCCGATGGAAAGAGTAATAGCTGTCAACGGCAATCGGATGATTGTCAGAGCGTCAGCGATGAACGTCGTAGCGATCACAAGTGCGCGAGTCAAGCGCCCTGTAACGATAAGGAGAATCGTGGTAATGGCTCGATCAACGAGTGTAAGAGAAACGAGTGTAAGAACAGGAAGATTCGGTTATTGAGTCGTTATTTCGCCGTGCACAAGAAGCTCTGCGTACCGCTGCCGGGTATCTTTGGCAAGGGACGCCTCTACAAGGCTCGCTCGTGCGGTAGCATCACTCGCGATCGTGTTAGTCCGCCGTCGCCTAAATCGGTACTGCTAGTCGAGGACAAGTGGCGGGAACGTCGTCAGTGGTGCGATGCCGCGACAAAGCAGCATCGCGGTAGCGACGGCGATATAAATCAGAATTTAGGCCTCGCGCATCTAGTGCAGGAGAACATCGTCGGTAAGGGCTGCACTGGCATGCCCAACGTGTGCCACATTCACCTCGGAGACGCTTCCAAGTGTTGTAGCCTTTGTTGATGAATCGCTTTCGCTTGAAAGAGAACTCGCTTAGATATTCAAGATGAAAGAAGTATGAACGCGGGTAGGTAAAGGCCAGGTCCGTTTTCTGCCAGTGGCGTAGCTAGATGGCATATACGCGCGAGATTTTTTTCGCGACAATCTCTTTTCGATACTACTTTAATTTTTAGTGAGTTATTTTTGTCGATACAGAAATATTTTTATAGGTTGAAAGATCTGAGGTATATATTTTTCTTTTTCTTTTTTTTTTTAAACTGCAAACCAAAATGGCATAGATGCTGTATCTCTGACACATCTTAAAGAGAAAACAATAGTTATTAATTTCTAAGTACAGAACCGAGATCTCTCAAGGAATCATTTTGTAAGCAATTCGGAGTGCAAAAAATATTGATAATTAATATTTCCAGAAAGACATGATCTGTTATTTCTCGCTGATGCCGAAGTTATGTTAAGTTAAGAACGCGCAACTGATATTTGCGCGAGTGGTAATTGCTAATCACAATATTAAAGATTACGTGACTCTGGTCTACCATCAACATATTTGACTGATCACATCATATCCCCGCTGGTCTATAGAGCACAGGGATCAAGACAACAATAAGAGAAAAGAAAATGGAGCGTATCGATTTATCGATCGTTCTGAGAGAGCTGTATCTAGTCCATGTGAACAAACAATGTATTAAATATTGCAGAGTTTATGATGATGATTATTATATTATTATATTAATAATATTATTATTACTATATATATTATTATTACTACCATTACTCTACTACTGCTACTATTACTACTATTATCGCTACTATTACAGTCCCTATTATTATTATTGCGAGAGATCATCTTCATGCTATTGTCATTATCATCATTATTATTGTCATCATCATTATCGCTGCTTTCGTCATCTATTCTCTCTAAATATTTATAATGCAAAAACCTAGCACGATGTAATGCATAATGCATCGCAAACGGTAAAGTAATTCTACGATTGAAATTTGCAGTTAATCGATGCGGAGTCACGCAGTGCGAAAAGTGTCTTCCTTCTTCCATTTTTCTTTCAATTTTTCCTTTTTCTTCAATGCGATCCCTTCGTCTTTCTCTTTTCCTCTAAATGATACATCATTGCCTTTACAAAGCTTCCTAACTTATTAAGATGAACAGAGTCTCGAGATGGCTATAATAACTATATTTATATATACATATATATTGAAAGATAAATTAACATCGGACAGAAATGCGAGTGTTCTACAACGGTAGCCTGAATTGCGTCTAAGTGAAAGAAAAGAAACGATTAAGGGAGAAAAACTCGTTCCGCGGTATTTGTATACGTTAAATCCGGTGCGGGAATAGAAGTGTTCTTGAGCAGTGCGCAACGTAAAGCCCACCGAGTATGTAAGTACTGCGCGCAGATATTAGAAGCTTAAGAGTAAGGCGATAATCGTCATCTGTCAATCCATTCTTGTAGATCTAAATAATTGGCAGCGGACAGTAGGTGCAAGATCTGTTGACCGTGCTTGCCGGCTAAGCACGTCGCAACGTTCTTCGATCATTCGTTTCCTCGGATGTTTACGCCACATATTAACGGTCGTCTGGACGGACACTGTCATCGTCATCGTTTCTCTATCATCATCATTATCGTGAATGCTATCCGCTACTTAAAAGTGCGTGCTACAATCGTAAAATAAGAAGTATATTTTTCATTAATGTAGCGAGAACTCATTAGATTTCACTTTTTTCTTTTCGTCGCAATATAAACATTTCTTCATAATATCATCCGATCATTTCTATCTCGATCCTTTTATTGCATTTCTATGTCAATTTATGAATTTCACACTCGATCGAGTGCTGGACGCTCAATAGTTACCGAGATAATTCATTTCACGAGTTCATTATTCATCAGCTCTCCCATTTCGTTATATGTACAAGGATAGTTTGGAAAATTTTCGGCCTGATAAAGAAAACACATTTTTGACAAAATTGTTTTTTATTTTTCAACATAGTCTCCTTTCAATTTAATACATTTATTTCAATGATAATTCTAATTTTTTATGCTGTTTACGATTTCTCTAATCTTCAAAATAAGCATTAGTTTCATCGCTTACTCTAGTATTTTCAGCCAAATCTTTTTCCTGCGAGCCATTTCTTCATATTCGGAAAAAGAAAAAATCAGGAAGCTGATGAATGCGATGCTTGCGGAATCAACTTGAAATGCAATTCATGCAATTTTATGATTAAAATTGAAGAAATGTAAATAGATGCATTGTTATGATGGAACAAAAAATTTATGGCTTTACATGAGCGAAACAAAAGAAACTAAAACGTATCTGTCTAAAATTTTAACAATAGCTTTGTACAGGATCAAATTTGTCTAATATTATAACAGTTTGATACAACAGTTTGATGATTTGTGGCGTCATTTTTGTGTCAGGCTCAGAACTTTCCGTACCCTCATATGTCATATATGATGTATTTGAAAGCGATATAAGATATAAGAAAATATAAGTTCGAAAATGATATATGATTGTAGGATGTTAATATTATAAGGCAACTATCGCGTTTCGCGCTGCTCGTTAAATCCCTTTATTATCCTGTTTTCGTTTTTAAGTTGGCAACTGTGTTTGCAATTGTGTCGATGGTAACTTTTTTGATAAAGACTGAAAATTTTGCAATAACTTCGATATCTCGATTACCAGCTACCTGCGCGTCGTACGATGACGATGACCTAAACGAGACCAAAAATAATAATTAAGATTCACAGACCTAAGTTTGCGCTAGCTACAAAGTGCAATACAAAGTCGTACAAAGCCAAGTACCTTGTGTCGGTGTAGTCGTTGATTTTAAGGATCCAATTCGATTTTATCTTTTTCACCCTATATTGTAGCATATTCAGCAACTCGGGAGCTACTTTCGAAACTCGGAGCTAACAATCGCGGTGTACACATGGGCATTAACGTTACTTCGGTATATGAGAATAATATCTCGGGAACGATAGGACTTTAGGATACGAGAATCTTCTCAGCTACGAATAATTGGAAGATTGTTGCTGTAATCGACGAATGAGAGAAATTATCTATGTAGCGTGAAGCTCAAAAAGAATTTCCTCGTAGGCACCACTAAGTCACGTACAATTTGTCTCGGTCCTATAATATTTATGTAATAAATTGAAAGCGTCTTTCGTGTAATTCGAACAATGTATATTCTGAAGTTGCAAATAGAGCAAAATGTCTCTTCCATGTACATATCTTTGGCATTTTCCTATATCCTGAGAAAACCGACTTCTCCTAGGAGAGCTATCGATAAGTAAAAGAAAGAGAGAGAATGAGATATTTTCGTGCTATAATACGGAACGCTGATTCATTGAACTAGATTTCCTGAAATGCGATATGTATATGTATTTCGCGAAACTTAAGTGCAAACTAACGTATCACATTGAATGCATGTGATTCTATTGCGAACTTGCCGGCTTCTTGCTGTTGCGCTGCTCGTGTTAGTCGCTCATCCTCCCCATTTTAGCGAGTAATTCCGCTGTTTCGAACGCGCTGCACCGTAAATACGAGAGAGAATTTTCTAAACGGTCTACTCTTTTCACTCGTTCTAAACGTCTCTCTGGCCTGAACAGACCAAAGTCCTTCCCGTTATCCCTCGTAGTGTCCGACTTGTCACCCCGATTTACTGCCAGCTCAGTGTTAACGACACATCACTTTGCTAAACCAGCATAACATGAGATCTGTAAACCGCCAAGCATGAGCGTTCATGCACTGTGTGCCCAGACAAAATAAACTGAAATTAAAAGTTAACATTTGTCCCATTAGATTTTCGTATTTCACCCACATCCTCTTTTTTTTCAGTATTACCTTTCCCGACATTCTATTTTTTATGAAAAAGATAGAAAGAAGTAAGTGACACGTCAGTAATTAAATTATCAAACTTTTTTATTTGAAAGTTTTCTTCGTGTTGATAATATACAATATTTATCTTATATTTCGCTTTTGAAATAATTCGTATGTCCAAAGCTGTATATTTATATCTTACATGGCATTTGTATCAAAATGAAAAATTATCAATTAC
The DNA here is from genome assembly GCF_001594045.1 of Atta colombica. Classification (NCBI taxonomy): domain Eukaryota; kingdom Metazoa; phylum Arthropoda; class Insecta; order Hymenoptera; family Formicidae; genus Atta; species Atta colombica. Next base: position 2,103,222 of record NW_017259437.1, read on the forward strand.
AGGCACTTCTTTATAAAAAAGAAATATTTACATCAAATATAAAGAACGAGTACATATGTAACAATATAACAATATGTAAACTTATTCTGTAGAATTCTAGAATGCAGAATAAGTCTTATAAATTAACTTGTTCGCTAATCATGGTACAAAGAGTTACATGTCTAAGTTCAGGTTGCCAAATCGACGTATTCGCAATTGTGCGAACGTCGCGTCTAAGTTTATGTAGAAAAAAACTATCTCGTTATATAAAAATATTTTTAGAAATAGGAACTTCAAAAATAAAATCGTAATATTCCTTATAAGTCAGTCCACTGATCGAAGCAACCGATTGTGTGCACCACGCTTGGTATAGAACTTCAATAACTGTGTTGTATTGCTAAAAGAAGGCGTATATGCGTCTACGAAAGGCAGCTATTTCTGTACATCTTGCAATTATTTCTCAAAAATCTATATATTACAACAGACCTGTCCAAAAAACTTAACTCACGAAATAATTATAATATCATTCGTTAACATTATATGAAAAACTCCAATATACATTGTGTGTTTATCGCTTGTTGCATTGGCCGAATATCAAATTTTTAAAACTATGATATATTAAAAAAAAAATCTATTCTTAACGCTTGTTATGTAACTGCAGCACTTTGTTGTTCCAGATGCCTTAAAGCTTTTTTGCTGTTCTCCACGAATTCCTGAAAACAAGAGTTTTGTCTATATATAAATGACTAAAAAACAATAAGTTAATGCATTTATTATAGCTAGTACAAACCATCAAACCACGGCTCATAAAATAAGGTCGGTTGATGCCATCATTTTTCTCGCAATCCTCGCAGAAGCATATAAATATTGTGTCAATAATCATCTGCAAAAAATTAACATTTCTATGAAGATTATATTATTTATTTAACATTGATATTTTTTTACTTTTTATATCACTTACTTCATAGATTGATATGAAACAATGCGAAACCAGGAATGCGAATATCCCCGCGAGAGTGATTGGTATCCAAGGATGATTAAGTCCCTCCTTTTTCTGCAAAGGGATAAAATTAAAGTTAGTAAAGCCCTTGAAATATAAAAATAAGTATAGTAATTAATTTACCTGTACCTGCATCAAATATATCCCCGAAACGATTGTAAGAGTGACAACGAGGACTTTACCCAAAAAAAGGACGAAGTCGCCGACACTGTTAATCGCTGCTACTCGTAAAATGTTGCTTGACAAGGCCTGGAACGCCTTCCTTCCAGCGGTGCAAAAGTTGCATCCGTATATGGCTGAAAAAAATATTGTTTTTTAGTATATTAATCAATATTTTTAATTTTTGTTTTTAATTGTTATCATATTCAAGAAAATAGAAAAGTGTCAGCAATGAAAAAGTCAAATCAATATTTATATCATCATAAAAATGTCGCAATTACCTGTTTCAATGTAAGCATTTCTGGAGAGAAATTTTAAAGCGCATTCGAAACACCAAAGACAACATTGACAACACCATAGAATTCCTTTCACGCATGAGTTGTCATACCGTTTCAGATGCTTTTGGACAAAAGCTATCATGGCTCTGATAACTCTAACAATACCTATTATTAAAGCTCCGAAAGCCACAGTACCCAAGTGATATCTTATAAGATATCCGAAGCCTTTTGCCACTGGTAAAGAGAGACGTCTTTTATCCCTGTAAAATGAATTCTTCTACAAAATTCATACAATACTATGAAAAAGCATAACATATTTTATAAGTATTATAAGTATTTTATAAATATACAACGTGCTTGACATTAGATAGAAAACCGCTTATTAACAGATAAAGCGAAGTAAATTGACAATTAATCAAAAAAATCTGTATCATTTTACAATTTTCGCAATAATTAATAAGACTTTTCTAATAACATACTTTATTCGAGGAACTCGAACGTTCTTAGGATATAAAGATATCCTCTAAATGTTCTTTGGAATATCCCTTGGAGATCTATGCTATTAGGGTTAATTTTTTTAAAATATTTAAATAAGCACATATTTAGTCCGCTTTATCTGCTTATAAGCGGTGTTTCTTCTAACGTCAAACATCAGTAACTGTAAACAGAAGATCATTAGCAAGAAATCTAATAACGCTTCGTGAAAATTTCTAGATATGTATGACAAATAGTATTTTCGAGTATGTAAAAAAACATTCATTTTATTTTTCTGTTCATAATTTGATCAACTGATTACATACAGATTAAACTTTTCGTACTAATTAACTTTTCACTGCGCTATTTTTTCTATTTAACTTCGTATATCTAATAAAGATCTCACCTTGTAAAGAACCATCGGGCAACAGCGCAAGCAACAACCATATGCTGGCAACCCAAATAGAATTCACACGCCACGAAGAATAAAAATAGATTGTACCATCTTGTTGCCTAAATTAATTCCATTTATTATAAAGATAAGCATAGATAAAATATAGTTTAATAAATTAATTAAATAACAATTAATACATATATAATACAGAATCAAAAATAATATTAACATTTTCAGTACTTGATTTATGATTATATTGATTTAATATTACAATTTTGTAGTTTAAAAATTTTCTCTTTTTATTTTTAATTATTTTTATAAATTATTTTTATCTTAATTATTTTTATAAA
>NW_017259437.1:2105955-2133611 GCF_001594045.1 Atta colombica
CACAGTTGATAAATATTATATTTATATAAATATATTTATATAAATAGATAAAAAAATATGCTCACTTACAATAAGCAACGCATCTTTCTTGAAATGAATGTGATTTTTCCTATTTAAGTAAATATCACCGGCGCTCTCTATCCATAGCATACAATAGACCCATGCTATTACTGTAGACCCGATCAGCAGATAAGTCTAAAAATAAAAAATTTCCACATTCGCGAGATCATTCAATATGAAATGAACCGGATTTGTATAACTGAAAGGAAATATGCTCACGTAAATCGGCTGAAATAGCAGTGCCGGCATTGAATACACAGCTTTACCCGCCTCTCGGAAAAGCTGCATAACCAGCTCGATTCTTTTTCTCATCACTAGAATCACTAGAAGAACAATCACCTGCGGAATATATGTTAATACGTATATATCCGCAAAATTTGTATGAACATAGCGTTGGATACAACGATTTTTCTTACAGAAACAACAGACATAATAATAGCGTAGATAAAATAGGGTTCCTCGCTGGAATCCTCCGGATAGACTTCGTGTCTTTCCACGCTCTTTTTTTCACGGTACCACGCTAACCTTTGCATAAAAGATTAAACTTATTTTACTAAATTTAAATAATAAATACACGGCAAGAACGGTTTCACTGAATTATTTAAAAATGTAACTAGATATCATCTAAAAATAATTTTGTTGAAACATGAAAACAATCGTGCAGAACGCTCATGCTTGAATTTACATAGTTGTTTTGATGGTCAAACAAAATTATTTTTAAATTTATATCTATCTAAAATTTTAAATCCTTCAGCAAAATTGTTCTTTCTATATAGATATTCTATTCTCATGTAGGAATTTTTAGATTAAACAAATTTAAGATATGACTTTTGCTACATCGTTTTAATTGTTAAAAATTGAGAGAATTCTTTTTACCAGAGGTATGTTGTGCCACCGATGCAAGCCAAAACTGCGCCGATCAATACGACATAAATGACATATTGTACCATATAGCGGAAGGCTACCAGGATACCGAGAGAAAGTGCTGAAAAATCAGTCGTAATCAATCACGTAAAATTCCTGTTTTGTGTCGCGATGAGAGAGAGAGAGAGAGAGAGAGAGAGAGAGAGAGAGAGAGAAATAATATAAGAATTTAAAATTGAAATTTAATATGCAAGAATTATCATCAATTATCGATGAGATAAAAAGATTATTCTGTTAACGTAAAAAAAAATACTATTTTTTAAAATTCCAATTACATTCTGCAAATTGTTTGGCATATCATCGAATTTAATAAATGCTTTTATATATATATAGATAAACAGATAAACAATGAGGAGAAATTATATTTATACATACAGCAAGAAATTGAAAGTTTTAAATAATATAATATTAAAATAACATATGATAGATATTTATTTCTGAACATCTACCTAAAGCTATAAGCAAAAGGTAAATCAATTCACGCCATGCGATTCCCAGATCAGTAACTGCGTTCTGAAATAATAATATATTTTACCGATTAATTACTTATTTAAACCAATTGAGAAGATACTGCACACGATATTGCTTGTAAATTGTGTTTGAATATCTTAAAATGAATTGATCTATTTATCTCAAATTTTAATAGACATATCATGACGCAACGCTATACATATAAAAATTAATAAATTCTAAGAAAGAAATTTGAGATAATTTCATTTGATAATTTAATTTGAAGCTTAATTTAAAATGTAATATGTTATTAAATCATCATAAATTTTCAAATTAAAACAGACTATTTCCGAACTATTTTAAAAATAAATGATTGGCCAGTTTAGTGTACGACACATAATTTTTCTTTTTAAAATGGATATATTTTCTCTTACTATTTCGAATGTTGGAAAAAATTAGATTTTTTTCCGCTATAAAGAACAAAGAACAAGGTGACATGAAATTCCCGGAAATTGGAATAAAATCTATTTAAACAAAGTGTCTTAAGACCGCAAATGTAAATATATGACTGAGTAATGAAAACCTCAATAGTCTAAGCTGGATCTTAGTGCTTAAATATTATTTAAGCACTAAATATAAATGTATATACACATCCAGCAGTTGTGTAAATTGCGCAATGAAATTATTTTCATTCTTGAAATGCAATTATAAGTCGAACTGAAATATAGTAATACGATAATATCATAAATTAAATTGAAAAGAAATTAATAATATTGATGCTAATAAATATTTTAGGTGTTTGGCTCAGGTGATTGCGTTTCAAGAAAATAATTTCGGCATTCAATTTACAGAACTGGATATGTATATAAATTCATATTGAAAATATTATTTAATTACTAAGATCCAGCTCAGATCATTGAGATTTTCATTACTCAGTTGTAAAATAACATATAAATTTATTTATTATTGATTTAAACAGAAATTGTAAAAATGAAAGATATATATACCAATAGAAAATAATATTATAGTGCATGTTTTTTTTTTAATTCAAGATCAGATTCTAACAAAATAACAGACTAGTTAATAATTTTTACACAAGGGATAATCTCAGAAAATATACTCACAAATAAGATCACTTACATTGTAAATACTTTCTAACCGAAGGGTCCTTATTATGGAGCTGATAGTTTCTGATGCTTTCTTATTCATACAGCGATTCAGGAATAATATTCTATGAGCAGAGAAACAGAAATTGATGTTAGAAAAAAAACAATCGGAAAAAATCAAGTTTATATTTACTACATGAAACTTTCTGCGATTGCTACTCTAGCAGTTTCTCATTTAGATTAACGCGAAAAGCACAAACAGAAACGCAAAACATTTAACGAGATTCAATTTTACTAACTTGGTCTTGTCCTGTACACAGCTCTCTACACATGTACGTTTTTTCACTCCAGTCACTTCCAAATCAATCTCGAGGTACCTAATGGACACAGAATATAAATTATCAATGAAAACAATGATCAATATGATCAATTCTCAAAATTTTAGTATGAAATGGCACAAACAATCAATATCAAGAGTTGAATATTATTTTATTTTATTATGTTTTAGCCTTTTTATTGATTCTAAGCTGCATTAATTTTTTCGAATAGGTTGTGCTACAATACAGTTTTTAATTTAATATATTATTTTATTTAATAATTTCTTTAATTTATGTAATTTATTTCAGGAAAATTATAAAATTTTTAATATAATCTCACCTTTGTTACATGAGCTATACGATTGAATCGCAAGAAAATTTGTAGTATTTTAATACAAATACTTCAAGGTGCACTTACGGTTTGTTGGTGTAATCAGCACCCTTACACTTGAATTTCGGATCATTTTCGTACGAGGTTACACGACCACAAACATTTCCGCAATTATCGTATCCATTTACCATGCGGAATATGTCACCCTTTTTCACCACATTCGTCATCATGAAGATCTGCACGCGCGAATTACATTTAGAGAATATTTAGAGAACATATTGGCGTTATGACGCAGATAAAAAAATAATATTACTTACAAAACCACCCGCCAGCACGAGTAGGATGATTATAGCAAAAAAATCGGTGCATGATCGGTCTTTCACGAATACCTGTTCTGAATAATTCGATGGCGAATTTTGACTATCAGGCGTCTAGAAAGGAAGAATTATATACAATGTTAAGACTGTTCAAATAAATAAACAACCGATTTTGAAAAGACTTTAGTCTGCTTATAAATGAAAAATTTTAAATCAAACACTTTGAAGAAATAAATAAACGTACTAATCAATATGGAAAAAACAGTTTTGCTAAAGTTATCTAAAAATTTAGCTAGTTACAGATCTAAACATTTTGTTAGATCATCAAAATAATGTAAGATACTCATGTTGTTTTAAAGATTATGCGTTTCGCGGGTTTTCTCTGTGTCCAGATCCATTCTTGGAATGTCAACATTTCGTGAATCTGCCATGTCCACTTTATCAGGGCTAAAAGCAGCCTATTGAGCTGTTCCTCCGGGCCATTCCAACGAAACATTGGCATTCCAAGAATGGATCTGAACACAGAGAAAACCCGCAAAACGCATAATCTTTATATAGAAAGCATCCGGGGAAGCTTCAAGAATATTACTCAAGTTGATTGTTAGAATATATAAAAATTTTTGCAACATACTTCCAGCTTGAATTTTCTATATAATTATTTTAATGGACCAAGAATTATTATTTTCAAATTATTATTTTGTATATTTAGTTGAATTTATAAATATTCCAGCAAAACCATTTTTTTCTCTGAAGATATAGCTGCAAATCAATTACATTTATTATCGAAAAAATTAGGTTGATTAATTTAATGAATAAAACAAATGATATTTCAGCAAAATCGTTGAAAAGTTTTGCTGAAATATCTAAAAATTTAACTAGACAAATCTGAAAATAATTTTGTTGAATCATCAAAATAATTATGTAGGACGCTCAAACTGATTGCTAGAAAAGTCAAAAGTTTTTGCAGTAAAGCTTGAATTTCCTATGATAATTAGATAATCCAACAAAATTTTTTCAGATCTAGATCTACCGAATTTTTTAGTTAGACACAAATTTTTATTCCAGCAAAACGTTCTTCTTTCCATGAATTAGTTTGAATTGCGTGTTTGAGAAACATAAATACTTTATGAATGTTATCATTTTTAGGCACGCTACATTCATAAATATGCGGATCCTTTTTTAACTAGCATATAGGGGAAACGTTTACCGTGCGGTCCGTAGGTTCCACTTTGGGCGAAGGCTCCACTTTGGACGAAGGTTCGTCCACACAACCACAGCAACCCATCTCTAAACTAACTGGAGCGACTGACTCCTCCAAACGATCGTGCTCGTCCTCCTTCTGATCGCCCTTTGACAAGCCTACCGTTTCTGAACACGCGCCAGCTTTAAGAACACAAATTGAAGATACGATTATTAATTCGCTCCTGTCACTATATTTATCGAAACTGCAAAAATAATCAACATTGCATAATTATACTCCAATACACGCGAGATACATGACAACGAGCAAGATAATTGTGCTTTTTATGTATGATATTAGTGATTTTATCGCGGTATATATTAAAATTCCGGAATATATTAAAATACTTCAAACTATAGATTAAAAATATGTAGTTACATAATGTTTCTGAACTGGAAAACCTGTTGAAGCGAACATACCAATACACAAATCGCTATATTGATTGTGAATTATCATCAAGATACAGTCGAGAATATTGAAAATGACATAAATTTCCAAATTTAATTTTTTCTCGATAGTTAACGACTCAATTTTGAACGTGGCAGAACGTGACGTGTGCATAAAATGTATTAAAACAATTTTGATGTGAATGCAATGCGATGGCGATCGCTGTTTTCCGGGACGCGTTCCTTGAACGAAACCTGGGTCACGTCGATATCGATCGATTAATACACTTGGGAAGAGAGTTGCATGCTTGGATATTGTTGTCGCAACGCCAATCAGAATCACGCATCATCCATAGTAACACACGCGAAACATAATTGTTCAGAAGTAGAACTTGAGAAGGTTGATTGAAATACGTCAAATTTTCTGATGAATTTATGAGAGATAAACATTTTGACGATTACTTTCTGTCAAATTACGAAATAGTAAACTGAAATGATAAACGGAAATACGTATAAACAGAATTTTATGTACATACATCATGATACTTGAATGACACGTAATGAGTCTCATATTTCTTTATCAAGCCAAGTAATTAACATTAAATAATAATATTTATAGTTGGCACCTTTATGGACTATAAATTTATTAACTATCTATTATGAGATAGATGTTCTGTAGGAAGTGGCATATAAGATTTATTTAACGTAAAACGGCTAACTTCACTAATACTAACAGAAAATCTATCACAATCACTAAAGATATATACACACGTAAAAGTCACACGAATATATATTGAGTGCAGTAGGTTAATGTTACTTCCATGTTTCAGTCACGAAAGAAACACGGGAGAAGTTTTTATCACGGCAATACAGAGGCGAAAGGGAACTTTAGTTACGCGATATAGTGTTGAATGACATGGATACGGCTATTGCCTCTCGAAGACATTACAATTACGTCATTACTCCCTGCCTTAGTTGTAACCATTAATCTACCTTGTTTAAGATTTTTTTAATTGAAATCGATCGCTTTCAGTAAATGTAACGCTCACGCTATAATAAATTTCAAGTGAAATAATGATTTTACTTGAAATAATATATAATATACATATAATCTAAAATATCAATGTTAACGTTTGTATAAAATAATACGTATTATTAATTTATATTATATTTTCTTTATATATAATATTAACATATTGTATAAATTTAATATAACATATAAATTTATTTATCATTATTTCTGCGAAAGACGTATTAATTAATTCTTTTGTATCGGATCTTTTTGTACTACTTTTACTCCTACTACTTTAGATATAGCGATTACATAGCGAATTATATAGCGAAAGTTTTATTCGCAGTATTTTATCTCATTGAATTATCTCATTGATCATCGGCAAGATGCCATCAATCAAAAATTGACACGGCTCCAGTCAAAATCAAACTTTAATATCGCGATAATCAAATTATCTTCCTGTGTCTATATACCGTGTCATAGGGAATACTCCTAGAACATAGATGTAAGACGGATTAACGCTTCCCTGACCCGATCGATATCGAAAGTAGGCGCATCGCCCTGTGAACACATAGTCCGTAACTACGTTTCGTACATTCAAAGAGAGGACTAAACATGATAACAATCGACCCAAACAATATGGGTGGATGTTTAGTTAGGATACAAACGTCATTCTTAACAGTTACGAGTAACAAAGACAGAATGTACAGACAAATATTATATCGACTTATATATCATCAAATAACATGCGCCTATATTTCACAATGCAATTACACGGTGATTGATTATTTCTATCGCAACAATAAAAGCGATTTTTGTGCACATAAAGTATATCATATCGTATAATTACAAGTGTATAATTATTTTTTACTTTTTTTAAATTGCTATCAAGCTCTCATTGCACATAAGATAAACGTTTTTCTATACAACTGTGCGTGTGTGTTTAGTACAATAATTCCTAGCCTAGCTATTCTGAAATAACTTTTGTCATGAAAACAGATGGTTCACCGGCTACCGCATAACTTCTTGCGCGGCCCGCAAGTGCAAAAAGCTGTAAATGTTTACAAAGCAAATCGACGTAATCCAGTATGGGACATTTCGGATTTGCAGTTTCGGACGTTCTTCTATTTAACTTAGGTTTAGCCGGGATTTCAACTAATATTAGACTACTCAGCTTGTCGCACGAATTACATACGGTTTGCCAACGGTATCTGCTATCTTACATGCCTCAATGAAATTATGCTCTCATAATAATCAGAGAACATCGATAAAGGTAATTTCGCCATTAGCCGGTATCGCAAATTATTTTCGCGCTGGTGGCTTGCCAACCTGGGATCTATTTTCGCGTATCCAAAGGCATCGCCCGTAGATTTCAACGGAGTTCCCGTAAAGTTATGAAAGACGTATTTCTCGAAAACTTATGGGCATCAAGCGGCGGTATACCTTTTCAATGAAACTTTGGTGAAAAGACGCTCGAGAGGGTTCTACGCATTCCATGGAAAAATTCCGAGATACGAAGTTACGGATTTTTCTTGCGGATCAACCAACGCTTCTCACAAGCCGGTGAGTTGGATACATAATCTCGTCTACCAGCACGAGCAGCGCGTGGGACGAAAGATACATGCGAAAGAAAAAGAGTATAAGAGAGAAAGAGAGAGGGGAGGGGGGGGGGGGGGGGGGGGGTTTAGACCTTACATTGAACATAGCACCGCCACAAGTCTTTCACACGCTCGCAATAGAGATCGTATGAGACAATGCAAAAACAACTAAACGACGAATTAAGGCTTACTTAGACTAATTATATACTGTGAGGAATTAAGAAGAATCGTGAGTCACGCTTACGCACATCCGTGAACATGATATAATAACATTCACAGCACTTATACAGCAATTATGTTTCTTTTATATCTATTTCTTGTAGTCGTCACGTTAACAATTATTATTATTTAACACGCTTATTAAGTAATCATTTTAGGTTATTTTATTAAGTAATCGTTTTAAGTTCGTTTAAGTTAAGTTTAATAAGAAGCAATAAATCTTTAGATAAATTTAGTTTATGCTATAAATTAATTCTTCGGTTTAACTAATAATCGTCATCACACCTTTTCTTGTCGAGTCGAATTAACCTGTTTTACTTCACAAAGAAAACCATGAAAAAGAAACCCACTGCAACCGACCAACTACGATCGACGCACCAGACAGAATAAACGCATCTCTATTGGTTCTCACAACTTTATCCCCTCTCCATGCTCAGTTTCTCTTCAACGATAACTTACTTTATCATATAATACAATATAGTCTGATGAAGATAATCGTAATAATACATTATCTGACAACCTTGTTATTGAAACACAATAATAGATAATTCAATATCTACGAGTTGCATCTCAATATCCTTGAAAATGTTCCATGTACGTTTGGTGTTGCGTGCTAACCATCACGTTAGTTTAAAGTTATTGATATTACAAATCGAACATAGCAAAAAATTAAATGTAAGATTAAGAAATAAATAAAAGTCATACAGTCTGAAATTCACTAAAAGAATGAAAAAGATTGTTTCGAATTATTTAAGCAACGATAATGATAGACGAATATTGAGAAAGGATGCACTCGAAATGCTCAACTTCTGATATAAAAAAATACCTAGACTCTGTAGAATATTTCATGAACCAAAGGAACATCTGGATGGGATGTTTTGCGAGAAATACTGAGTAGAATCGAAAAGGCCCGATTTTCTTGATGTCCCTTTATACCTGATCTCCTCACTCATCCTTGTCTGAATTGATAGAGCATTCCAGATACATTTTTAGTTTTTATTCTCCGACAATTTTATATTTGTGCAGGTCTCCAAAGTTTTATACTTGTGCAGATCTTCATTATTAAAAACTATGTGAAGAAATCTGAATAATTTATTTTCGAATCCATAATATTGCTGCTGTATTTCATCATAATAAAAAAATGGGATTTTTTGCAAATTTTTCTCTACTCTAGATACTAATTTGCCTATATCCAATTATTATTATTCCTGATTTATGAATATCTATTTAAATATGTATTATACAGGTTAAAGGCTCATTCCTAGGAACTGCAATAAATAATATCATTTGGATCCACAAAATAAAATTTTTTCTATTATAATGTTTGTACGCAAAATCACTGTTAATCTCGTTACACAACTTCTGACGATTAATGTCCTTATAATCTTACGTAGAAATCGTTAGAAGATGGATGTACGTTAACAGATGGTGTCTACATTAATTGCCAGCTGCTTCATAAGTCTCTTTCTTTTTCTTTCTTGATTCATGTACTCACCGAACAATCAATACGTTCATTGATTTTAAAAGTCAATACTGGTTTCCGTACTAATTTTTCTCGTTGCAACTTTCATGAACTATCTCAATGAAATAATAACGCATAACTATGCCCGGAATTCTCGTGTAGGTGCAAAATTATCGCTTCCGGAATTGCGCAAGAAACTCGTTTGCCCACTAACGATATATTAGGCTTAAAAGTTAAATCGCTCTGCCGTGTATAACGCTTCGAAATGGAGCAAATAATCAAATAGCGAATGAGGCCGATCAATCTTTATGCATAAAGATATAATTTATCTGAATAATATTCATTTTGCAAACGTATTTAGAACGTAATTAATGAGCTCGATAATGAAGAATAAAGATATATAATATAATCAGTAATCTATTTAGCTACATTTATTGACGATAATAAGGAGATAAAAATGTTCATCACGAATTATGTAATAATTATGCAATTTACTTTTATTAAATAATTACTTATTTAAATATATATATACATATAATTATTTTTCAAACTAAACTATTTAAAAATATTCTCATAGCTTTTCTTAATATTTTCCAGGAAATGTGTTTCATTAAAAATGTATATTCAGTGATAATCTCTGTCTTACTCTGTATCAAGCTTAACCTCGACAGATAACAGAAGTAATAGTAGTATATAAGGATTAAAGTAAACGGATGTAAATAGTACCTTGATGAGGATTTTCCTCGGCGTCATTCACGCATTATGATAATCCTATATTCTCCGTTCTTCAATTATTCATGAAACTCGCTCCGACTTTCCTGCTTAGGCTTCTCTTCGCGGAAACAGATATTAGTGCAATTTCTGTGCATTCTCAAAGCTACACGTATTTCCAGATTTTTGAAAACGAATACAACTCACGTATAACATGTGCTTATCCTCGTCATTCGAACTCACGTAACCTTTGGGTTGCGATCGATGCATTATCAACACAACTGAAGACAGGCCTGCAACGTTTTTACATTTGTTCGATTTAACACATATATCTCTCTCTATCCTCTTTTCCTCAAAAATATAAAAAGAAGTACAATTTTGTCCCACAAAATATGCAAAGATTTAAAATTAAAATCTTATGAGATTCGCAACGAGATTATATTACATTTTATGTAACAACGTTTTCATCTATTAAATTAGCATTTCATATTAAATTAATAATCAATTGTTTGTGAATTGCTGAATTATGTGGCGAACAAGATCATAAAATAGAAGACCAAGATTTTTGCGTGAATAATGAAGAAATATAAAGATTAAACTAAGCACATCGAAGAAAGACTGCTCCTTTTCCGCCTAAAGTTCTTTGTTTTCTCACTTCTGATGCAATGACCTTCGCGGGGAATTCCTCTATCTTTTATCTGCGTTCATTGAATACAATAGACTTCATTTATAATGTAGGACAGGCAGATCATCACTCGCTAATTGTAAGTTAATTAGGAGAATGTTTGCAAGTGCAATGCAATTAGAATTAATATGAATAAACACTTGATCGATGTAAGTCAAACGATTTGCATGCAATTATTAGTTTTAGCGCGCAAAGGCAAACTTAGAAAGATCTGATGCTACTTGTATGAAGTATGTTTAAACCGAAAGTAATCATCTAATTTTTTTTACATAAACGATCACTTTACGATCATTTTATGAAACTGGGAAGTTTTTATATTTCTACTAATTAAAATCACTACTTATTAACAATATTTTATATTACGTTTCTCTTTATTAGTATTTGAGAATATTATGAATATAAATATTATGATTTAATCACAACTTTCTGAAAGTAAAAACCAAATAAATATTAAATGGGATAAGTGTGTTAAGTAGCTATGACAGTATTTTTAAAAAATAAAGATTTTCAACAATATAACGCTTTTTTATCGCGGATTTTCAATAAAATTGCATATTTAAAGATTTATAAAGAATATAATTACTAAAAAATAAAAAAATATTACAAAAATATACATAAAAAAATAACACTTTACAATTTATATTTTTCGCTACTGAGCTTAGCTGAGGTATAAAAATATTCCAGATGACGATTCCCGGGTTAAAAATATAATAAAGCGTATTGTCAAATTTAATAACTGTATATCAAGTATGATTGTGTAACAATTTTGAAAATTACATTTCGTTTTATTTCGATTTTAAATTATTATTAATGGCTTGTTTGGAATAGCAAAACATACATTCGCGCGAAAATAGCTCTTGCGGTATTAACATGACGCGGAAAATGCTATTATTAAGACGTATTATTCTCATACCTTTCGATTGTTCGTAACTGAATACACCGCGGTACATTTGTCATTATGAGCGTATCTCATTCATCTTACATCACTCACATGCATCCAAGGACCTACGAGTACGCATGCACCTGCGCACTGCAACCCGCACCTGCGGTTGCGAAAATACAATGCAAAAAGTCTCTCCAGCGATATTCGCTCACAGATAGAAAGAAGCGTTTTGTCGAAGTGAAAGAAAAAAAGTTTTAGGATGATCAATATTCATTGCTAAATTGGAGGTGATAAATTATTAAACCAATAAGGAGTATGTTGTTGATATTAGAAATAAAGTAAAGACAATTTCGTTAACGAGAAAATATTGACAATGTAAATCACATTTTAATGAAATGGCTAAACAAACTTTCTTGAGACCGCTTTGTCTCACTAACGTAAACTAGATAACAATAAATATCATATTATAAATATAAATATAAATTAACATCCGTTTATCAAGCACATATACTAACGGTGAATAATTGGGAAAGTAAATGTTGATCGTTTGCGGATTCTTAAACCTCTGTGGTCCAAGCGGGACTTTAAAAGACCCAAGCGAATTTTCAATTTGAATTATTCTACCTCAAATTCAAACAAATTCGAACAAAAAAGTGAGAAACATTCTTGATCTATCTTCCAAAATTTTACTCGATGCAATATTATATATATACGGTTACGTAAATTTTGAATAAAATTTTCCTCGTAGAGGACGTTTCGGAATGTAAACCTAAATGTCGAAAGGGTGTTTTTCAGAGTTTTTCCAGAGGTTTTCAGATTTCGTAGAGTTCAAAACCCTTTGAAAAATACAATCAGGTACTGGTCAGTGACTCGGTTGGATTAGGAAACCAGTGAAAAAAACATTGGACCGCTCAGGATTAAAAGTGACAATTGCTGGTGTGAAAAGCAATCGAGAGCACCAAAACATCGGAAACGCATGCATTTGCAAAGTCAAGCCGTGAGCCGTGTCACGATCTGCGTAACGATCGTGACACACCTGTGGGCGTAACTTGGGACGGAAGAAAAAAGAAACAAGAGGGGAAAAAAACTGTACGGACTAACCATGAAAACGACAATTCCAATGAACATTAGGTTCGAGGTTTGAGCATTTGGTTTTCTTATAAACAATATCAGACATCGTTTTATATTTTATATTTTCGTGCGTCAGTGATTCTCGAAATAACGAGGCTGAGCATGTGCGTCTGAGTCACGGAAGACAAAACCTGTGTATTCCTGCGATTAGATTAGAGCGAGTATGGCGGCAGCCAATAAACCGTTAGCATTCCAGCGAGAAGGTAAGCTCGCTCAATCGGGCCATTACCGTGCTACTTGAAGCGAACCCGCTCCAAGGTTCCGATGAGCATTCGCAGTGGTCGCAGTTGAGTCGCAGTTGCAGTGATCTAAGGACACTCCAGTCACCACGTTAATATGAATCGCAGTGTTTATCGTAGACTTCGTTCTCCTCGTACAAGCTGTCCTCCTCCCAAAACGTATCTCTCGTGAGTTAATTTTCTGGATTATCCGAGTTTCTCAGCAGATTGTTAGAAAAAAGAAACTTCATCTAGGCAACAACGATAATGACGACACGCAGCACGCACGTGGTTCAATCTTGGATCTTGGAGAACAGAAGACGAATCGTATGACGCGGAAGTCACAACATCGCTTTGTTTTTGTTATGTCGTCGCGCGAACTCGCGACAAGTCCGCTCGCATTCGAGCTCGGGCACAATACTAACAGTCGCCGACTCGTGTGATTACCAGCGGGGCCTGGAGAACGGGCTCTCTTGTGTGCCCGCCGGTTAACGATACTTCGTTGCAGTCCATGCTCCATTCGCTGTCCTCCTCTTTCACATTCCTCTCACTCTCCTCCCACTTCTCCCGCGTGTCTCCTCTCCCTCCCTCCCATCCTCCCGCCTGTCTTCTCTTTCTCTCGTTATGAATCATTCTCTTTGTCGCGTTGTCTGTCCGTCACGCACGCACTCACTCTCCTCACTCTTCCAACTACTGACCTTTCTGTCCTTTACTTCTCTTCACGGCTTGTTTCTCTCTTTAGCCGTCTGTCCTCCCTCTACGTCGGATCTCTGAATCTCATAGTATCTCCTCCAATCGAGTCTACGAATTATCCGCGACGCTTGGAGCCCGATTTCATCAAGGTCCTCTTGCATTAAACGCTAACGAGTACGTACGCTAATCGTGGCGATAACTTCGTTAACTAACTTGTCGGGGGCAATTTCAGGCACCACGCGATACCGTATCAATCTCACCCGAACGATATAACATCTTACATTACGCGCGTAGTTAGTTAATAGTTTGCGCTGCAATTTTATGTAATGCAGTTAAGCACAATGGCTTCGTCCAACGGAAAAGGCATGCAATTTTTCAACTGTTGGAAGATTCTTTAATAATGGTTTAGACCTGCGCACAATGAAGAAATATTAAGAACAGGAATAAATATTAAATATTAAATATAGAAAAACAAAAAAAAAATGAAAAATAGAGGTTAAACGCACAGTGGATATAAATAAGACGTATTTAGATTTTATTTACAAAACGTAACACATAATGGATATAAATAAAATCTTACATTTATTTATACTCATTATTTATATTCATTATGTATTACATTTATTTTAATTTTTTCTTTTTCTAATATTTAATATTTATTGCTGTTCTTAATATTTCTTCCATTATACGCAGAATCTTATACATTTGGATCTAGTAAGGAATTAAAGGCAAGATTAATCAATATTTTAAAAAATTATAACAGTTACAGTTGTTTTTTTGCTGAATGCAGCCAATGATTTTCACAAGAATCGTTCTCTCTTTTCTTCTTCTTCTCTCCCCCCCTTTTGACAAATCTTGATAAGATATACGCCATTTTCGCGCGATACAAGCACCATCTTCGCTAAACTCTACAATTTTAAAATGATTTGATAAGATCTCGTGCAATGGAACTCGTCGTTTCTTTTATACGCAGGACAGGTTCTCTTCGAAGAAACTTGAGTCAACTCCTGAGTAAAAATTACAAAAATCGTCGTAATTATAAAGCT
The DNA here is from genome assembly GCF_001594045.1 of Atta colombica. Lineage (NCBI taxonomy): Eukaryota > Metazoa > Arthropoda > Insecta > Hymenoptera > Formicidae > Atta > Atta colombica. Next base: position 2,120,745 of record NW_017259437.1, read on the forward strand.
ATTTACCGCCGAGAAAATCAAGGGTTTCAAGAATGTAAATAGACAACAGAGATTCATCTTTGGTTAATCTTAAACAGGCTTTAATCGAATGGAAATTCTACTTGAGAAATTTAACGGCCGAAATATTTAATGTTGAACATTAAAAAATTGCGACGAGCGTTTGGTGCGCCATTTAATTTTCCGCTGAGGAAAAATCAATTTCCGGGAACTAGCCTCGGGAACTTGTCATTAAAATTTTATAGCACGCTGGCATGGACGGTACGTTGTAATATCACGCATTAAACTTGTCGAATATGTCAACCGGTCTTTTGATTTGTATGCGTTCTATTTATGCATGATCTATGTGCATAATCTATAATGCATGTGAAACACATAAACATACATAATTGTGATAACAAGAGACGAGTAAAAAGCATAGGAAACATTCTAATATACATTAGAATTTTTCTCCGTTTTATAAAATGCGTCCGCTGCGAGACATTGTATTGTAATACGTGCATACATGAATACGATTGTATTCAGCGCTGCTGCGGCCTGAAATTGAGTTCAACCCGAATCCCCGCGTTTCCCTTTCGTCTAATATCAGTTAAATGAGACCGTCGAGTGCATTTCAGCAAAGCGCTCCAGCGAATAGCTCTTTGCTACTCTCACTAATAAAACATAACGGGATCCAGTCGTCCGGTACTCGAACTCATAAGAAACAAGTACGCCTATATCGCTCTGGGCGTCAGCTAAAGTCTTTGAGCACGAACATGCTGAATTGTCTGTGCAAAAAAAATGTCCAAGGGCCTTGTAAATATTTCAGAAACGTTCTTTGAACGAGCAGCGTAAATTAGACCGCACTGACTGTCCTGTGAATCTTTGAAAAGTCATTGAAAAACTGATTTATCCCTTCAGGATCGCCGAAATTGGCTGTGATCTTCATAACAGCGTTTCTAATATCTTAGAAAAGAACATGATCAATACTTAGAAATTAAAATACCTATAATCCGGCTCAAAGCTTCTTCATTGCTTAAATCATTCAGTCTTGAATTACTATATATTAGGTGTGGGAGAAAGTTCGTGGCGTTTTTCCCGTTACATCTAACGGGAAAAACGCCACGAACTTTTTCCCACACCTAATATATTATATTGTAGTCTTTCGAACTGCGCGCCGAATTGTTTTTCCGGAAAAAACTAAATGCAATTAAACTACTCTAGTAATCGCGAATTAAATCTTGCAAAAGAATTGTTTCAAAATTATAATTTACATTGATAGTAATTTGCTGATCTTAAGGTATGTTGAAGACAATTGATAACAGTGTAGAAATAAGCGCGTGCTTATACACAATCAACTCGCGTCCATAATTTTTATCAGTTTTGCATTCTCTCTCTCGCGTCAAGGCTGATTACCTTACAGTCGACCGTTCCTCCGTTTCGCTTAGTGGTTAGACAATACGCGGTCGCAGTGGCCAGTTGAAAAATAGCGGTCGTTGCACCGTGAATTTTTTATATGACGCGGACGAGCCAAGCACGCGACATGTCGGGCGATGCGTTACGGATAACTCGTAATGTGGACGTGGGCGCTGAATAATAGCTACTTGTAGAGGAAGAGCTTCGATTCCGCGCAATTCATAGCCGCGCCGCGCTACGAGACGCTCTCATACTGGAATGCAATTTGTATTAGCAATGATATATCAGTAATTGCAACATCACGGAGGGAGTGCAATTCCACTCGCGACAAGTCCGCCGTTCGCATTCGCATATTCGTGATATCGCGAGTATAGCAGAGATTACTATGTCCAGCTATAACGACATTACCTTCTGTCATCGAACCGCGTCATTTATCGCAATTCTGCAATCGCGTTGCAATTATAAGGGATATTCGTTCCGTAAATAGGATGTTATCAGTTTGCATTTATGAAAAAAAAAAAAAAAACAATTGCCAGATAATAAAACCTTTGTCTCCTAATCTGTCTCTCTTTCTTTCTCTTTTTACAAAATTTATATTATTTGTTTATATATATTATTATAAATTTATATAATTATTTGATTACTATTTATTATAAATAAATTTATATTTATTTGATTATTTATTAACTGCTTAATAATATTTTAAATTGTACAAAAAAGATTAATGCCAATGCAGTTTTAAGATATGATATTTCAAGTTTTAGAAAATAAGTGCTAACTCAGTATCCTTATTCCCTATCCAGGCGTTCTATAATTCATCGAAAAATACATTTCTCTGAAAGGCTGTTTGCTCGGGCCACCTAAATATTTATTTCCGAAACGTTGAGTTAAGTTTCTCGCCGTCCATCAAGCTGGCAGAATTGTTCTTGACGAACTCGTGGAACGAGCACATAACTTGCGTCCCTATGGATGCGGAATACGTCTGTCTAGAATCCAAGTCCTGTATTCATATCGTACGCCTATATAACACTGAATATATTTTACGTATTAATCTCGAATATGTATGCATTTATGTCCCAAATGTGAATTCTGCTTGTCTCATTTATATACATTTGTGACTCAGACGGCGTAGCGGTCTCACCCTTATTGCACAGAGCTCGCGTACGATGTGTTACGTTTATGTTACAAGATGAGAGGTCAAGGAACGCCTGGAAAAGACGCGCTTTCCATATTTATCAAATACATTCTTACTAAGTCTAAAGACGCAGCAATTATGATAATTAATTGTAATTCGCTATTAGCCTTCGAAAACGCAATTAGAATCGCATGACCGCGTTTAGCGGTGAATGCGGCGTGGCCTAGGCGAACCCGAGTGACCCCGTGGTGTGCTCGCCAGGTACGAGGTCGTACCTGAACACGCACGCGTAACGGCTGCGGACGAGCACCCCGAAAACGACGTTAAACCAGCAGCATGCACGCGGCGCATGGCTACAACTGTGGTGTTTCGTCTCGACTTGGGTGTTGCACCGGTTAACTTTTCAAAGTTTTGCCGACTTTAACTGTGCATTAGACTCTGACTGGCTAAGTTTACCTCATTCATGAAGACCAGGGCCAAAACAAAATGTAGAAGAAGAAAAAGCTATGAACTATGAGCCCACGTGATCCAAATAGATTAATCATAGTCGATTATTCTCTTCACATTCGATTCGACGCGCGACTTTAAAAGTTCTGGGCTTAACGAAAGAAATATTGCACAATGAAAGAAACATTAAGAACAGGAATAAATATTAAATATTACGAATACAGGTTAAACGTGTAACGTAGTATTTATGTGTCCCATGTCTTAATCATTTGTGTCCATTATGAGTTACGTTTAATCTGTATTCATAATTCTTTTATTTATAATGTATCATATTCATTCATGATATTTTTTCTATTGATTATGGGATCTTATCGATCTATAAATTCCTATGTATCAATAAAGCTGTAAAATTCAGTACAGCATGTTGTTCTATACTTTTTACAGATAAATATAAAAGATATCCACTCTTGGCCATTATGTACGTTTTATTATTTAAAATGTAATATAAGAAAATTTGTTCAATGATATTTTTAATATTAATTATTAAAAAATTCACAATATGTTTGTTTTCGTAGAATTTATTTTATAACGTACATAACGTTGCTCAACGGAAACCGCGAGAAGGTGGTGGTTTCTTCCGTCAAGAGGGAAATGTAAAAAATATATTTAAAATATATTTATGTTACAATATCACGCTTAAGTGAAAATAATAAGTTTAAAAAAATTATAAGTTTAAATTATTGCATTAATAAAAAAAATTAATCTTTAAAATTATTTTTTACATTTCCCTGAGAGTGTGTGCGTGTGTGTTTTTATATGCTTATTTGAGTCTAGTGTCTGTCTCACTGAGGAAAAAAAATAGTTCTAACAGCTATAAATTTACAACTTTAAAGTTTAGATTACAACTAGTTTAACAAAGTAATAAGAACTAAATATCGGTACTGAATATTATAAAAATATGGTAAAATATTATTAAAATATAGTATTCAGTTCTATTTTAATCACTATTATCCCTTTGTAAAACTAGTTGCAAGTGCACTTAAATTGTGGAGCTCTCAAGTTGCCAGAATTATTTTTTTGTCTCTTACAATTAGAGTAGAAACAGGCAAGATTTTTTTTAAACGCCTGTTCTTTTCAAATGTGATCATTTTTAAATATTTTAATTATTGAATATATACAATTTTAATCTACTGACGAGGAACTAACAATATCATTGCTATCCACAGCATGTAGTCTTAAAGTACTACGATGTTTTTTGGCAGGATATAATTTCTTCGCCATAAGAGACAAATGCTTTTCCTCAACTTTCATGTTTATATATGTATCTCCTCTCGCTTTTAATGCTGATTTAAAAACGCAATTATTTTTAACGTAAGTCGACGAAAGTGCGCTGCGTTTTTTTTTCAAATTTTTTAAGAAAGAAATTATAGGAAATGTATTCTCTGAATCGGCGTTTGAATTTGGAAGTGATCGTATGCAGTTCAGAACACTTGTTAAGTTTGGATATTTTGCAACATTATTTGGATGCTGACGTTTCAAAATGTTTTTCCACATATTGTCAAAATTTAATTTGGAAAGACTTTCTTTCTCCTCTATTGTCAAATCTAATGGCAATGCGATCCATTCTTTCTTTAAAGAATCTTCATCAAAACCACCGATAGTTTTGATTACAAAAGAAAAATCGTTGATAGATGTTTCTCTATCACTTTCGAACAAAACTATTGAAGGTCTAAAAACATTTAATTTAGATAAAAATATGTTCTTTACTGGTAATCTTTTTCGAATTTTTTCTGCAGCAGTCACATAAAACACTAAACAGTTTTCTCTGATAGTTGTAATTACGTCTTTATGCCCTTGCTGCATTAATTTATCCAGATATTTCTCACAGCTTGATTCCAAATTAATTTCATTAAGACTTTTTTCTTTTTTAGGAAGAATTTTACATCTATAAAAAAAGGTTTTAAATGTTCATCTTTCAAAAAATGTTTACTGATGTCAAAAAGAAAATTTAAAGATTTTATGTATAGTTCATGTATTCGTGTTTCTGATGCTTGAAAATATGCATTAAATTAATTAAAAAAATGTAAAGTATATATTTAAAAAAAGAAAATAGGCTTTTGTCTCTACTTTACACATTATAAACAACAGATATTTTGCAATCTTCGTTTTTTCGCTTACAACTGTTTCATTTAGAAAGAGTTTTATTGAATCCCAAGATTTCAGAAATTTTTCTACATATGAATAGCAATAAAGCCAGCGTACATCGTATAATTTTAAAATTTTGTGATCTGTTTCTTGAAAACATTTCGAAGATTCACGAAAAAGAGCCGAACGCTTGTGATTGCTTTTAATGTAAGTACTAACTTTTTTTAAAAATTTCTCGCAAAATATAGGGATTTCGTTGGTTGCAGCATATGCTGCTAAAAAGGCGGAATAACAAGGACATGGAAGTGTTAATAAACGTGGACAGACTCTTTGCAATTTTGTTTTAAATGATGAAAATTTTCCTACCATGACAGACGCACTATCACACGATAAGGCAATAATATTGTTAAATAATAATATGGTATCTGTAATTTCGACATTTCACATTGAAATGCATGAAACAACTTTTCTACGCTGAAATCTTTAACATCAATTTCAATTAATTTAACTAATTGTGTATAAATATCTAATGTTTCTGAGTCAACGTATCGAACAAAGAATATCATCCATTTATTGCAAATATCAAACAATTCCTCTATGAAAATGGAAAATTTTGTGTTCCGAATTCTATTTACGACATGTTCCGTCTCAACTGAGCACAAAACGTTTATAATAATATTTTCACATTTTGTATGCTCATGCTTTTCAATACCATAGGATCTTTTCCTATATGTTGAAATCAACTAAGAATGTCTTCTGCAATTTCATGAGGAATATTTTGATCGGCGATTAATGCGCCAAATCTGATCTCCGCTTCTCTTTTACGCTCATTAAATAACATAAATGATTTATTAGTTTGCCTATTCGAATTATCGTTCGATTTATTTATTTCAATAGATCTGCTTTTACATATATCTAAATGTGTTCTGGAATTTGCATGAAAATAAATGTGCGAAATAAATAAGCATCAAAAGATTCATTGCAAATTAAACAATAATACAAATGATCATCATTTGGATCTTGGCGTAACCAATATTTAAATTCTTCAATGTCTAACCATTTACATTGAAATTTTCCTTTATATAGAGTATAAGATTCTTTTATTAACAAATGATCATCACCATTAAATAATAATTTGTCATTAGTAGATGATAATTCGTTTTGTATTCTAATTTTGTGATATACAGATTTTGCATGTCTTGGAAGAGATGATAATTGTGATGAACATGAAAAATTTTTCTTACATACTTTGCAATAATAAAAATCTATCATCGGATGATACTTCGTGTATCCACGATTTATATCGTTCATCAGTAAGCCAAGCTTGTTGAAAGCTTCGCTTATTGTGATATGCAGATTTCGCATGTTTCGAAAGAGATGTTATACATGAAAAATTTTTGTTACATACATTATAGTAATAAAGACTATCATTGGATGATACTTTGCGTATCCACGATTTATATCACACATCAGTAAGCTAAGCTTGTTGAAAGCTTCGCTTATATCTTTTTGTCACGCTTGTTTTATTACATGTTTTCATGTCGATTATAAAAAAATGGAAAAATCGAAAAATATGAAAAATAGAAAATATTAGAAAAGAAGAAAGCGTGTGTTTTTATGCGCGCACACGCACGCGCGTGTGTGTATGATGTTAATGAATATTTGTAATAAATACCTAAATCTATAAATAGCAAAATGTCCGCGTCATTTGCGACCAAAGGAACGAATGTGATTATAGCGCGTTGGAAAAATAATTACGAATCTTGTCGAGGTGCGTTTTCAATGATGTCAGCTCGCGTTGTTCCATTGTTGCTTCAATCGGCAAACGCGAACAAATCGCGAGCAATCGACATCTTAAAGACGCGATAAGGAGACGAAATCAGGTTTGTTTTATTTTATTATTATTTGATAATCACAGATTTATGAAAATGCGGGAATTATTTCTGTAATGATTTAATATCGGTATTGAACGTTCAATATAGCGATATTATTAATTATCCGTATTTTCGCAATATCATTATACATGGCTTTTCGATATAATGAAACACCAATTTGAAGGTATTTCGATATGATACAAGTCCTATATAAAATTAAAAATAATTTTTCCTACTTCAAAATATATGTAATAATATATCTTTCAGGTTTTAAAGAGATCCATTTATTTTCTTTGTTCCAAAAATATATTCTTTGTCCAAAAAATTTCCAAAATCTTTTATTTTCCTCCTGTAAGGTTCGGCTGTCTCGAAGCACCATATTAATTCACATCAGAGATGATAAACGACATATGATAAATTAATTGCATACATCTTTATCTTTTCATTTTGAAGCATTATAATTTCGTAATCTTCAAACTTCTAAAATGGGCAAATTGAGAAATTTGCCATTATTTCCAGAATTATTTGTACATGACATATCTATCCGAAATGTCACGTAGAAAATTACACGTAAAATAATTTCTGGTACATTTTTCAGCTATTAAAAATCGTTGTTTATATCACCAATATGAAGCTTCTAGATATGAGATAATCGAGCCTTAATAAATTCAACTCTCGAGGTATAATATTATTTATTGCAATAACCAATGTAGAAAAAAGATTTTTTTTCGACGTTTAAACAATATTAAGTAAACATTTTGACAGTTTTTAAAGGTACTTAGAATTAAAATTATCAAATTGTTTGCCAATTTAATGCGTGACGTTACATACTGTATAGCTTCGGTTTAGAACTATGTCCTTAGAACTATATATTTTAAGACGGACAAATTGATCAACAAACAAAGTTTGCTTGAACAGGAAATTGTAGAATTCACACAAATATTATTAGACACCAAGATCCGTCTCCGACTGCACCGCACACGACGGCCAGCGCTGATGTAGAGGCCTCTCACACAGGTACGCGGTTGCGAGATAATTCATCACGGATGGGGTTCGTGAAAAATTCGAGGCCGCATTAAATTAAGAGAGCGGAGACCCGCGCACGTCGTCGCAACACACACGTCGTGTCGTTGTGCCCGACTCTATAAACTCGAAACACGTGGCGAAACACGTCCATTCCGTGACGAATTAAGCCATTCAATTAGACCTACGCGAAATACGTTCTTTTGGAATGCGCCACGCGTGTCGCGTCGTAATAATGAAGAAACATAGACACGCTCGTGTGACGGACACACTTCCATCTTCCATCTCCGTACAGATGTACTCGATGACTTCGACACGCCGCCGGTGACTAAAACCCGTTTTGGACAATCTACATCTGCTGGAATAAAAAATGAAATAAAATCCTATTTGTGATCTTAAATGAATAAATCTAAAAGTATAAGTATATATTTATGACTTAGAAGAAGAAGATATCACACTAGATATTATATAATTCGTAAAATGCTATGTAATTGTATTTTATCTTCGATTTTTTTTATTTTGATGCTGTTCTATTATAGCTATAAATTATTTGCGTTTTCTTACACACAATAATTTAAAAGAGATGTATGAATAAAAATAATTTAGTTGATTACTAATTATTTCTTTCTTACGTTTCTATTTCTATTTATTTTTTAACTATTTCGAAGTCAGATAATGTTATCTATGTAAATGCACGCGTAATTGGAATCTGTATTACGGATAACAAGTAATTAAATCCTTTATATACGAGTGTACATTAAAAATAAAATGCCTTGTGTATATAATATATGTATGTGTAATACTTTGTGTGGACAATAATTCTAATTTGTCAAATGTATCTTCTATGCTGCACGGCATATCATATCTAGAATTTGCGCGTCGTCTGAAGCGGAGTTAACGTAATCTCGTGCGGACGTGTAACTTTTATTTCAAACGTAACTTGCACGTATCTCGCGTGTAATTTCAACGTTGTAACGTGTGAACTTCTCGGATTGTTATTTTCCAGTTTCAGTACCTTCCACGTAATGAATACGCGTCAGGAGGTAGTCGAGAATCGTGTTCGTCGATTTGCGGCACCAGTCGTTTATGACGCGTTTTACTGTATTACATTCGCGATGTCAGTATTTGCGATCGCAGATTTCGCGATTGCATGGCCATGCCCGTTATCTTACCATCCGTATCGATACCGATGTGCGGTATCGATACGTCGAGAAAATTATCGACTTTCCGATGGCGCATATACAGCGAATAATTCCCCGCAACTGAAAGTCGATACGTTTCACAGAAATGGGACATGCAGTACAAAGGATCGTGTTAGTATTCCGAGTTTTCTTTCGTCAACGATGAATTTAGCATCAGGCTAAAGACGACACGATGTTCCCAACCTCTTTTTCTCAGACATTGTTCTTTTTTTTAAGACGTTCGGGAACATCCGAGGAGAATTTTCTAAGGCTGGGATAATTATGAGCATCCGAGTATCTTCAGGGAATCTTCTAAATATTTTACTTTGACTCCTCCGCAGCATTACTTTGTATTAGTCCCAGATTAAATTTACAATAGGTGTAGTAAATCTTAAGCCGTAAAATCAATTAGTTCCAAAACACAATAAGTATAGCAAGCCGTAAGATATTGATCAATCACAGTCGGATGTGAGGAGAATAATCGACTATAATTGGACTTAAAGCTTACTATACTTTTGTATTTCAGGACTTACAGTTGAGTATAAAGAGAATAATCGACTACGATTGATTAACTTCTTACGTTAAATTTGTATTATTAATGGATAATTATATGTGAAATAATTATATTTGTTACTGTTCTGATCAATCTTACTATCTATATGCATTTTTGCATGTGTGTGTGTGGGGATTACAGATAAAATATTCGGGATTTTTGGCCTGTATATTCTAGTTGTGAAAAATTTGATACAAAATTTGAACCCTACATGATATCTCTTTTCTACGTGTCAAAGCGAGAATTCAGCATCTCGAAATGAAACGGATATCGCGATAACCACTACTGACGTATTTTACGCTAGTTTCACATTTATACATGAGTTTTGCGTCAATCATGCAAAATGCAGCTTGAAATGTCGCACGCTTTATTAGCTCGACATATATTTCGCGTGTACACAATAATTGAACGTAACTTATTCATACGTGCGATGTTTACGGTCACTAGCTCGATGGTAATTCGTCGCTTTTGCGCCGTCGCGACCGGAAGATGATCGGAAATAAATATTCACGAGCTTTCGCCCGCGTCAGCTTGGCGACCGGCTTTCTGAGCGTCCGCGAATCATCGGCTTATTTTTCTAGCGATTTTTTTCGCCGGGAGAAAAGCGGTCAGGAAGAAGCATTATCGCAATTAATCAAACGCCATATCGACCGATGAACGAAGAGCGGACAAAGAGTGGTTGCATCGCTGTCACGGCACAAATTACAGCGCGATTATTTCTCTGGTTCGCGAATTCGATTTATTCGCGTTAAGAATCAACGATGCCATTCGTTATCGATATGACAAAAATGTCGGCCACGGTATTTTTATCCAAGCATGTATTCCTGGAAAGGTTTCGGCGTTACCTGTGCCAGGTGAAACGATGCAGGTGATGAGTTCCAACACGAAATTTGGCTGTTGGTTATAGCAGCCGTAGTTTATCGAGAACATCTTTTTTTTTATATGCTTCGACACTTCGCTGATGATCTGCTCAGCTAGTTTTCTTTGGCGCGTGCGAAAGCAGAAGCGTAAATGTGATGAGACCTGCATGAGCCTGTTTTTTTTTTTTTTAGCTTAACTTCTTACATGAGTCACCTTTCCCCTTTTTTTTCTCCAGCGTGGAGAGAAAAAGAGAAAAAATAAACTGTGCAAGAAGTTCAGCTAAAAAAAATAGACCTACCTAAGTGGTGCCTTCATCAACACACATTCGATCGTCTAATATTTTATTTTTCGCTACAATTTTAAGAAATAAATTCGAATATATCCTTTTTTCGAATTCTTATTTTTATAGTGATATTATATTATTTACGAAATTCTTTGTAAATTATTTTTGTTAGTCTGGACTTATATAGAAAACAAATGAAATCGAAAATATTTTATCTTTGTATGAGCAATTTCGTTACAAACTTAAATTTCTTTAAATAAATAAAGATTATGGAGAATTGGAGATGACGGTGAATTCTGAAAATAAATGTTGAATAATGCATTCAGCGTAGTGCTTTGTCGTGCATAGAAATTAGCCAGCTCCATGCGAATTTATTAACAATGTCCAATTGCTTGGCGCGATACATCTTGCAAATTTGCCGAGAGTCTCAAGGGAGAAGTCGGCAGGTGCGTACGCAAGTGGCATACATCTCCAAGATCAAGACTCACCCTCCTCCAACAGCGACTCCATGGCGGAATCTCTCGGGCAGAGGTCCAACGAGTTCGCGAAAATTCGTCCTACGATGGCGAGTATATTTTGCGCTTTTGTTGGTCCGACGCCAAAGCTCTCGCGTACGTTCGGTGCTCAACGGTCGATGTTCTCATCAGTCGTGGTACTCTAGATCTATCACCGTCGCAACTCCCACGTGACTTCTACAAAATACCGAGATCTATTTCTTTGCGTGTATATTAATATTGGATCGAATCAAAGGTTAAAGTGGAAATACGCGAAGAGTATTACTGCGACTCGATTATTGGATTCACGCGGGTGATAGGTATTTGCGAAATGCCATGCACGCATACATTCGCACGCACTCGCAAGAGTGACGCCAGCAGAAAGCAATCTCTCTCGGAAGATCGGATACGGAATACATTACCCGCATTAATGTGTTTGCATTAAGATTGTCGGTTGTTGAAGTTGGTCTCGGTGCGCATCGTTTTACATCTCTACAGAGCGAATATTCGCGATACAGATGGTGGATAAACGCGCAAATGTGTATTCGTATTCGGTTGTAATAATATCCACCGTCAAACATTACATGACGACCGATAACATCATGAAGGATAAACACCTGTAGAAATTCAACTTCCGTGTTAATCAGGCGTCTATAGTGATTGGTTAGCGCGAGTTTCTCGTCGAATTATTTCGGAAATTCACGCGTATGCGAGTTCGCGTTTAACGTAAGGGTTAAACTCGCACATGAGAAACGCCACGCGAGAATTACCAGGTCAACACGATCCTCCAAAGGGATTTCCGTGAATTTTTACGTGGCACTCGATTCGCGAGAAAATACGCACGCGGCACGACTTTTTACCGTTCGCCACCCCGAGAGAAGGATCGCTCGGACTGTACGGCGACCCTCATCATTTCACGAATCCCCGATGTGACGCAGCTCCGATTTACCGTCGCCAAGCAACGGAACTTTCGTTCGTGTGCGAGTACTCGTACGTACTGGACTGCAGTATCTCGTTTGCTGATATCCGTGAGCGCCTGACGTATGCCCACACATCCACGGTCTGGCGCCATCGATTGCCAGCAGCCCCTATAGCCTCGTGGTCCATATCCGAGGATCGGAAACGAGGCGATATTTTGTTGAGCATAATTTTCCCTAGGCGATATGGGAGAGAGGATCTCTAGTGTAGTAAATAATAAATATGTTTACAATACCCCATTGTTGTAAACAGATACAGTGGTCACTTTCGTGAGTAGAATGGAGGATCCAAACTAAATATTGTAGGTAAATATCGATCCATGCAATACCATGAGTTTGTTGATACCAAAATGATATTTTTGATGCTATTTTATTAGGATATACAGCTGTAAACACATTTTCCGCATCAACATAAGATTATTTAATGTGCATAGTTTTAATATTGAATTTTTTTTGTCACTATTTTTTAAATTTTATTTTTTGTAATGATAGAAAACAAAGA
>NW_017259437.1:2133711-2143717 GCF_001594045.1 Atta colombica
TCGACTATTGCATTTTCATAAACTCTTGAAAAACTTCTTTTATGCTTAAAAAAAGAATATTACGATAAACAATCACATTTCCAGATTGTCCGTCGCATTCTACGAACACTTCAACTGTTCAATAAGATCCTTATGAAATAAAAGAGAAGAATATTGAAAACTTTCAAAGCTATTTCAGAGATAATCATCTCAACTAGAATTGCGTAGTGCAAAATTTAAAGATGAATTCCGAAATAATTAGTAATGTTTCTTTTTGGAGAAATCGTGATATCAAAATATTATATTTTGAAAGTATTTAACATACTTTCAAAGTATTTATCATACTTCAACAAGTTAATGTGAGATTCACAAAATCGAATAATTGTAAAAATTAAAATTATAATCTAAATTGAAAAATCGTTAAGATATTAATACAGAATAATTATGAATGTATTTTAAAAAATTCGTAGAAAAAAAAAAACATTAAGATTAACAAATTTAATACTTTAGGTTTAGGTTATTTAAATAATCCAATTTTCCTGGCATATATAATTACGAACAATATACAAGTATTAAAAATACCTGTGTGGTTATATATTTCGCATAACGACACTGGGTAAACATTGTACGAAGTACAATAATTGAGTTATCATACTAGCGGCGTACACACACGGCGGTCATGCATAAATAAATATAATAATCCGCAAAGCGGCGTTCCTCGATTCGCCGGGCAAATTAACGCGCGCTTTTGTCGAATGATATTTTATTTAATGTTCACGGGAATCAAGCATTTTCACCAGTAGCCGACTACCGGCCCTCTTCTTTGCATTTGCGCATTATTTAAATCACGGCATTGTTTTAATACTGATCTGAATCGTTTAAAATGGATAGATATTTGCTCTAGTATAGAAAATAAGATTATATTGTTAACGCAACGCGTCAATAGAATAACTAATATATAATAAAATTTTGTTTTTTAATAAGAATAATTGTTTTGCATTCACATTATGCTTATTATCATGCTTATCATAAGTATAATATATTCTCATATCAATATCAGTATTAATATAAATGTACACAATATACATATACATTGTTCAAGAAATCAAACCGTTATACTCATCTGAATAATTACGTTTAGCTATGTGATAAAAAAAGAAAATCAGAAAAATTATTTTAATTTCAATATACATATTTCAGATATTCTATTCTTATGCCTTAGCCTTAATTGATAGTATATTTTAGTTTTAACGTGACTTTTACTAAAACATTCATCGGTAATTCATTTGAGATAAAAAACGAATCGAATATCGATAAGCGCAAACTGCGCGCGATATAATTTATGATGTTAGCCGATATTTGATGAATGATATATCTACGCGCAGACAGTAGATTCTTTTTGCATGATGTGAATGTAAAAAAAAAAGTATTAGAATGCAATGTGAATTGCTACGAGATTGTAAAAAATAGAGGTTGCACACAAGGAAACACAGTGGCAGTATACTTAATGAATTTATAATAAACTCCATAAGACGTACTGTACATCAATTAAATCAGCCACGTTTAATAAATTAATTACGCTTTAATACGAAATGGAATGACTGAGATACACAAAATTGTGTCGTTATCATATATATAACTCGATATAGCACATCTTCTTTTCTCGCTTATCGTATAATACATAGTTCCTAAATAGCAACACAAAAAAGAAGTTCGCGCAAATATCCGATTCAGGTACATCATCTCGCACACTGTAAAATACTTAGGCGGGCCGCAATATATATTTTTCTCGAACACTTTTACTTATCAGTTATTCGTACAGAGAAAAAGTATGGCAGTATGTATGTATGTTTGTGTGTGTGTGTGTGTATGCGTATTTGTGTGAATAAATATGTGTATATATATATATGTGTGTGTGTGTGTGTGTGTGTGTGTGTGTGTGTGTGTGTGTATATAATCGAGCGATTTTATATATTCATATCTGTCGTGTTATACGCATTTATGGGTATATGTTTGTATTCCATGTATATCTGTCTTTACGCTGTTGAGGAATACGCACGTACATTCATGCTACGTTATAGTCTCCTTCTGAGTTATAAAAGTACGAAAAAAAAACTATCTTCTCATACGATGCGACGAAACGTACTATATGTATGTATACGTATACCTACACATTGCAAACATATTATTCCCGCTGGAAGGAAGCAAGAGTACATGGTCTAATAATAATAAAATAACTCCTGAATATATATCCCGAGTATATATATCCAGCCGCGTCTGTCGTCGCTGTAGTGCATTTTGGACATTTCGTTGATCGTCGGATGAGTGAACGTCGGATAATCATCTCGCTGGAATTCGCCCTTCGTACACGATTTTTTTTTCGGCCTTTTCTAGTCGTCCGAAGCCGATCGAACTATCGGTTGCGTCCCGTCACTTCCATTCCTCCACCATTCGAACAAGCCTTTCAGGTTTCATCGCTATGACGTGATCCAAGGAGCTTTCTGTATTCGCTCCGGTTGGATATTACTGCTGCGTGGTGATCCGAGGCGATCCCATAGAGGAAACGTCATCATCGCACAAAGCACCTCTCGAGCTCTCCGCCAGTCTCTTCCTTCTTCTTCTCCTCCATCTCTTCGTCCTCCTCCTCCTCCTCCTCCTCCTCCTCCTCCTCTTTCTTCTCCTCCTCCTCTTCTTACAAACACGTCAACGTACGCAGTGTTCCAAAGCGCGTTTCTCGAACGATGCACTATATGCCTTTAACGAATGACGATTAGAAGAAGCGCAAACAATTCCAAAACGATCCTCGCTGACGGCCGCAGATTCACCGTGGAGGACCCCAGCACTGAAAAATTATCGAACGAGATGCTAATAATACAATCTCCCATTTCTTGTTTGTTTTTTTTTTCTTTCTCAAGGAATTGAGTCGTGCGAGCGGAGGAATTCAGATTGCGGCTCAACAGCATAGCTTTCTGAATGCCCCGTCTGTGTTTCAAAGTAAACGCCTAAGCCTAAGGAGGTCAAAAAGCTCATCGAGTTCGCCGGATATTGTTCAAGTTCGAAAAAATAGAACTCTCTCTAAGCAATGGAATCCGCGTCTAGATTCTCAAAGTGTCTCGAATTTCGATAAATAATTGAAGACGTAATGGACAGCAATATAATATATTTAGAGAATTATGTCTCCTTGAAATAATGAATATATACAAATAATGCATCGAGTTGGCGTAATTATTTCTATTATATGTGTGTGTGGGGGGGGGGGGGGTGTACATATATTATATTATGTTTCTCTCTCTCTAAATAGAGTTTTTAGACATAAATAATTTCTCTATAAAACGACAATTACTTATAAGTAGAAACAAAAATAGAAATAACGACAAAATAAAAAGAAGCAGAAGCAATAATTGCAAGTTAAATTTTTGAAAATGGAGTCTGAGACTCGGCATACTCACCCCACATGTTTGAATTGAACATAAATTGTAATATATATATTCTTTAAATTCTTTGGAATAGAATCTCTAAAGAGCCAGTCTTAAAAAAGAATAAATCAATTTTCAATCTTTAAGAGAAATTCAATCTGAAAATTTTAGAAAATAAAGTTATAGAGGAAAGGCTCCTATTATGAGATACCAAGTTCCATTTTAGGTAAATACTAGAAGTTTAGAATTTAAAAAAATAATAAGTCATTTTAAAGGAAATTTAATAAACTTTAAGATAATGTTATATAAAATTTAATTCAAATTCCATTTTTTTTTTAAATTAAAGAAATGTAAAAAGTGAACAAATCGCAAAGTCAAAAAATTCTGCTCCTAATATGAGATGCCTCAAGAAATCGATATTAAAATGTAAAGTATATCAGTATTGTAACCAAAAAACTTTATTTAATTTTCTTTTTTAAATACAAACAAACACAGCCAAAAATGTGCGCGAAAAATGAGTACGTGATACATTATATCCAAAATTCGTCTTCAGATTTAGTTGAAATTAAGCATCGCAGAAGTAAATACTCGAGATTCATTTCGGTTGTCCTTTTTTTATTATTGTACAATAACATTTATACTTTAACAATGATTTTCACTATGACATGAGAGCATGAGTTATTTCATATTAGAAATATCCTGGATATCTCATATTACGATTTCCACGTCTTATGGTTTTACTCATCAAATTTAATTTCTGCAATTAAGCAATTCAACATATCCCATATTTTTCTATTAGTACGACCTTACTCTATCACTACATGAAGAATTTATTGCTAAATATTTATTTATTAAATAATAAACAATGTTTAAAAGCTCATCTCAATGAAACTTGAAGACATCTAAATCCTAAAATCTTTTCTTTGACAATGACAGGCATAATCTAATAATGAATTTTCTACTAAATAGTTTTCAATTCACGCAATAAATTCATGGTGGAATACCAATAGATAGCATCTATTAGTTTAGCAGAAACGCTGCTATCTCATAATAGGGGGTTTTCCTCTATAATATACGTATGCATATACATTTTTAATTCTTACGTATTCTCATGGTATTTAGCATTTTATAATTTATCCGTAAATTGATATTTTACTATCATGGAATTATTATTTCTGTGCCTCTTAGAGCAATCAATTAAGTAACGCAAATATATTGCGGCATGAAAAAGTGAAGAAACGTTACCTTTTACTCCAACCTGCCCGTCAGGTTTCTTCTGGCCGGTCTGAAAATTTGGCGGTGGCTGCAGATAGTTGATACCAACGATAGTCGCGGCAGGCTCGTAATGTATCACTCGCGGCCGATCTTCCTCGGCGCTAACTTCCGTGCTCTGCCAATAAATATCGTATATCGACGCACTGCAACGTATCTTCAGCTTGCCGCTCACGAAGTGATCGTGCGAAACCAGGAATTGGAGCCCAATTTGCGAAATCTGCCACTCCGATTCGTTCGTGTCGAGCGGGCTGTACGTGCGAACGTGCGCTTTGAGAGGCTGAAGAGAGAAAAGAAACAAAAAAGATACAAATTAGTGTCAATAGAGTTACGCAAAACTTCTCTAAATATGTGTTACAGTTATACGGGAGATAGATAAAACAATGCGAACACTTGAGAAATGTAATATCTACTTTTTATTAATAAGAATTTAGTTTACCATTTATCTTTAATGCAGAGTTTCTATTCTTGTTGAAATAGTGTCATAAATACTCGAATAGTACAATAACTGCTACAGTGTTATTATACCTTTTCGCAGAACATCTTCTAATTGTTTAAAAGATATTGGAAAAGGAAATCTGTTTCTCATCTTTGCTCTTCAAAATTACAAATAATATTCGAATCAGGCGACTGGTCAGGAAAGAAGTTTTGGAGAAAGGATAATTTTGGAAAATATAGAATGAGAAGAAAATTTCCTTCTCCAATGATTTATAGCAATTGATAGATGTTCTAAAAAATAATACATTATCTATTGGTAACTATTTAAGCATTGAGTGATTATTCCAATAAGGACAGAATGTGTATTAAAAATAATGAACCACTCTCTTATTAACAAAACAAGTGGCAAAATAAATGTATATTTCCCAAGTGTTCATATTATTTTGTCTATTCTCTGTAAATATGTATAGCATATAAATGTAATATAGATAATGTGGAAAGGTTATTTATAATCATAATATGTATATCAGAGCGGTACATATATTCTGCTATAGTAGTAAATAATTTCGAATATATTTAATTTTAGAAAGTTAATTAGGTTTCATTATTTGATGGCCATGATGAGTTAACGATAGCTATAATAGCTTGTTAAGAGATAAAATAAATATTGATATTGTGGTATAAGGATAAAATAATATATTCGCGCTGCTTCATATGTCATTAATGCTGCTGTTATATAAATTCTCGGTAGTACGGCGATTTCAATTTTCCGACAACCATGCGTTCGTGCCTAGTACGTGAAATAATTTACGTAGAGGTGCGTTGACGTAAGGTGATTAAGGAAACTATTTTGAGCATTGCAAATGCGACGTTTATTACGTTTTGTAAAAATATGACTTTAAAATATATACTAGGATTAAAGCATTTTATCGTTTAAAAAAAATTTGATTTATTATTAAAACAGCAAATTTAATTACTTAATTAATTACTCGAAAAAGATTTAATTACTTAGATGATAAACAAAGATTTAAAATTTTTCGAACATTGTCTCAATCAAGCCTTAATTAAGAGACATTTACGTTATAATATTATACACTAATTGAGAATCGGAATATTAAATTATTTTCCGTACTGCGGATGCTGTTCGCTCCAACTTTGGAACATCTCGAAGAGGAACGTATCCCATAAGCTCCCTTGTCTCTGACGTTTGATCAGGGATAATGGATCAAAGCTGGGATAAACTAAATAGAGGTATCTGATCCTTCTCTCCCATTCCTTTCCGTCCGTCTATCCTCTCGTCTAACCGCGCGCGCATTACTATCATTAGCAGTTAGAGCATACCTGTCGATCGTTGATATACCAAGTGAGATTCGCGGCGGGTTTGCTCCGGCCAGATGTACAGTTCAAACGTAGCGGATCGTCGACGCGGTATTTCCTCTTTAGTCCCTGTATCGACGGCATCTCAGAGGGCAATTCTGCGAAGGCAATATATACTCCACATATATAGAGTGCTCCAGATCTTAGCAACCCCAGCCTCTGGCCTTAGTGAGCCACCCTCCATGCATACGTACTATTTCGTGGTGTCGAAAGCAGATTTTCTTTCGAAAATATCAAAGAAAACTATTCTACTTTCAACAAATCTTCAGTTTCTCACATTAAAGTGTTTACAATAAATTCTTAAACTGCATATCCCAAACTGAAGTAAAATCTCATTTCATGTGAGATTAAGTCCTTTATTCTTTAATTCTTAACGACAATATTAATGTCATTGCATTGATTTTATACAAAAACTACGCAGCAACTACGAGAAAATATAATATACCGACACTGTCATTAAGAGTTGCGGAATAGGAGCTAAAATATTTAAACGATAAGAAAAAAATTCTCAGTTGCCAAACTTCCGAGTTATTTCTTCATAATAAGATGCCATTAGACAAAGAATACGTGTATGTATTCTACATATATAAAAGATAATTACCATAAATGAATTAAGAGAATAAAATCGAAACGTATTTGATTATATTATTTGATTGTTTTGTTATGACAATAAATAATTCACATTAATTGATTCAAGAACTTTCTGTGTTGTTCGTTGTAGGTTCGTTGTAGTCATAAACCCATTTAATTTTCCTTTGCAATCTTATATGAATTTGATAGTCTGATTGCATCAAGCAAGATTTAAAACTCTCTCCCTCTCTATCTCTCTCGGCATTAAAAAGAGAGGAAAAGAGACTAATAAGTTTATCAAACATAATAATATAACCAACCGTTTGGTGTAATAATTACTAAATCTATTTTTTTTTAATAAAATTATTTTTAATTGTGTTAACCGAATATATTTAATATTTGACTGAAACTATTTCGGTTTACATTTGATAACTGTTACCACTCTTTTTTCAGTGTAATTTGAAAGATGATTCTTTAGATTCAGCCACCCTGTAGATACGTAGGCGACCAAGCATCGCATGAGCTTGCGTGCAGTCGAGACGTTGTCGCTTTGACCGGGCTTGACCGGACGTCGTCGTTCCTTAAAGCCCGACGCAGTCGAAACTTTCGGCGGTGATGGTTGGTCGATACGAGGGGGGCGAAACGGCCTTTCTCTCGCACTCTCGTCCCTCGTACGAAAAATTCTTCTCTTACGATAGAGACGGAGAGATTCGCGCTCGCGTGCCCCCGACCGTTTCGCTATCGGCACGCGTTGTCAAGTATACAATAACGCACACACGCGCAAGTCGTTGCAGACACCTGTACGTGTCGCCGTCAGCCCGGGGCTCGGAAAATATTACTTTTTCACTTTTTATGGTGGAACGTAAATTCGTGCGCCTCGTCGCGCCTTTACGACGAAACGGGGCAAACGCAACGAATATAAAAGTGTCGCCGCTCTCTGACGCGAGCGCGAGACGCGAGAATTGAATAGTCCCGTCCTTGCGGAAGATTTGTGTCGTATCTCCGAAACTCCGCGAGCTCTCGAGCGCCGCGCAAATATGTATTTATTCCTATATACAGTATATATTTTCTTGTTCCTCATTTGCGAGCCGCGGCTGGCTGTGACGCGCGCGCGAGAGACACGAGTAATTAAAAAAGACATTTAATTTTCTCCGGGAGTACGTTCGTATGTAATACGATCGGAATAGATTACGGTATATTTGAAAAGGAAGTCCCAGCAAAATGTTGCTAGGGCAGAATTTATCGGATGCCAGGTTTTAATGAAGGAACCTCGAAAATAGCGACGTGCAGTTTACGTTGTTAAAATATATTACTCGACGCGCAATCCCTGTAAATTGCAAAAGGCGTCGCGTCGCTCGCGAGGCATAGGAATCTCTCCAGTTTTTCTCTTTCCCCTCCCCCCTTCTCTTTTTTTTCGCGAAGCGCTTCGGTTCGTCGATCTTACAGTAAATTATCGTAAAAGTTTTATTTACGACGGCGTGAGTGCGATTTAAATAGCGCGCTTATTATTATTCCCCTTATCAAAAACTCGATATCGCCAGGACAGTCTCGACCGTAAAGTGGATGAAGCGCGTTAAATCGCCCCGACTGGTATAATAACGCTCTACGTGTTTTTTTACGCAGTCGACGATGGCGTCCTAAGTTATAAACGTATATACGCAGTAAGAGCACCGGAGAACAGGAGACACTTACCGACGACGTTCATCGCCGCGTAAACTATAGCCGTGTGGAAGGAAGGTGCATCGGCTGATACTTCGCAGCTGTACGCGCCTGCCGCCTCCAATTCCAACTTTGTCAGCACGACCTGTGTCGCGTTGCTCTCCGTTTTCTGCGAAATAAGGATAATTCATTACGATCGTGCGCCTCGGCACGAAGACGTCTTCGTCGGTCTTCCTCGTCTTTCGTCGTCGTCGTCGTCGTTGTCACGATTATCGGGGACACAAGGACTGCGGGAATTCTCCCGGGTGGATATGCACGGCATGTACGTGTACATACGAGAATACGTAACGGATGCGCTTACGACAGGAATCCGTCCAATCCATTAATGACCAATGCTTCCGCCAATCGCACGACATGCGACCGACCTGGTTATTCGGTACCAGCCCCAGTTTGATCCCCAAACGGGAACCTCGTCTCGCGTTTCCCCGCGGTCCATTCGCGATGTTAAATATTCGCGATGCACTCGGGCTTGCTTTTTTCCTCTCTTCTTTTTTTTGTACATACATCGACTGCCGATTGCCGAGAGTCGTTATCGGGGATGTTAAAAGTAATGAATATCGCAGCAAGGTGTCCGAATTGCGTTTCGAATTGCAGTGAAAAGCGCCCGCGGCTTGGCATTCGTATCGCAAAAATGCGACGCACGGAACGTTAGAACGATTGGATGTTAAAAATCGCGCGTGCAAGTGCAATAATGCAGAATGATCTATTCCATCCGACTGTGGATACGTGTCGCATCTCATTGCACGGACATTCGTCACAACAGTCGACATTAGATCGTAATCGGAGCTGTCATGTCCGCGGCCAGAATTAAAAACTGGACTGTTGGACCACATGTACCGCGTATAAAATTATATTTAACGGCGCTTTAAGCAACTTGAGTTGTGAAGAATGTATAAAGTATAAACGATGCATCCATGAATCGTTCGTAAAATAGAATCTATTTAGAAGGAATACTTTGAAGAGTACAAATTGTAATTCAATGTCGCAAATTGTATATACATTTACGGTATTGAACTGTACTCTCTAAAATTTTTATGAAATCTCACTCTTAAAGATTGAAAATTGAATTACTCTTTTTCAAGATTACCTTGATTTTTATTCTTTAGAATGAAAGTGCACTTTAAAAAATTTAGAGTGTACTACATGTACTATATAAAACTATTATAACTCTATACACACACGCACACACACACACACACACACACACACACACACACACACACACACACACACAC
>NW_017259437.1:2143817-2149148 GCF_001594045.1 Atta colombica
GTATAGAATAGTTTTATATACATATATGCATTTATGTACATAAAATTACTGACGTAAATAACAAAGTCATCGATTCTTTCTAGCTAATGAATTACAAAAATACAATTTTTAAAAACTAGAATTTGCGATACCATAAATTGAATATAAGACTACAATAAAAAACGCGATAAAACTCCTGTCCAGTTAAAAAATTAAAAGGAAAAATAAAAACGGAATTTAATGGAGGGAAAACGCGACCCACACCAGAACGAGCAACACACATCGACGAGGGCCATCAGTTACTCCTCTCGTAGGGAGACAGCTCGAATTCAAAAACTTCGATCAGCCGATATGTAGAACGGTACGCTATACAGCAAGCAGGAACTGTACGTTCCGGCGGTATCGGTGTTATCGTGTTCTATTCGCAACTTCTCGACCGCAATAAATCCTCATCCCTTCTCTCACTCTCTTCTCTCTCTCTCTCTCTCTCTCTCCCTCTCTCTTTCTTCTTGACACCTGCTTTTTTCTCCGCGCGATCCCACCGGAGTACAGACGGATTTCGAGATTTCGCGATGGCTCGCGGGACACCGAAGGTTGTAAGCTCGTTCGTCACTTTGGGTTGGAGATGGAGGACGAGGGCAAACTTACCTTCACCGTCAGGTTTCCGATGGGGAAAGTCTTGACGGGCGGACTCTCGTTCGGAGCATAGCGATAAAACTCTCGACCCCCTTTGTACCACTTGACGGCATACAATGGGTCGCCCTCGGTGTCATACCAACATTTCAGCGTCGCCGAGTCGCCCTTCCTCACGGCCGTCGGTATCTGAATGTGCACTCCCCGCAAACCCGAACAGATTCCTGAGAAAGAGAGAAAGAAAGAATAAGGTTCGTTAAAATTACATTTTATTCGTGTCGTCTATGCCGCCGGGCATCATATTATACACTCGCGTTTGTCGTTGAAACAGCGTTCTGGTATGCTCCAGCTCACGTTGTGCGCTTATCGGGACGGATGATCTTGCTGAAGTTATTAGGGCACGTGCAGGACGCAGAGACTCGCGCGTATATGGATCCGAATCTCAACTCATGATCCCCCCGAGGGAAAAGAGGAAATGAAAGCCGAAGGTGAATTTCTGCCGTGTCATGTCATGAGAGGCGGCTGAATATCGCGATGCATACCTCATCGATTACGTTCGCGGACAGTGTTTCCCAAATAGGAAAAGTGACGATGGGCTTTCGCCGTTCGCGTTTGAGAGAGTAAGCTAAAATAAAGGCGCTCTACGTCACATTATATTCTGTAACTATCGATTTTAAAGTCCCAGCGATGGTCTACTTCGATTTCGTATTCCGTATGGCCCACTCTTTCGTGACTCAATCTTCCATTAAATATTATCTTGATATGATACGCATGAGAATAATAATTTGTCATTGTAATTACTCGACCTTCGTATAAAAACATTGTATTCGTTCTTTATCGTTCATATACACTACTATAATACTACACGCTCGACAGAACGAAAAATCGATGAAAGATATATTATTATGTTAATTAAAGATTATATTTCCTCTGATCTTTCTATCGTAAGGAAGTCTCATCTTTTAATTATATCAAATGATCTTATACAACGAGCTTGAGAACCACTGAGCTTCGCAGACAGCCACGGTTGATTATCAGAGTGACATCGTCATTACGCGGAAATCCTCGTAATGAAAGCAACCGCGAATATAATACGAGCTCGCGAGAAATAGTTTCTTTTAATAACGGCGGGCGCATAACGCACTCAACTCGATCTGCGGATTCGAAATTATTCGGTGAATCCCATGTTGGCCGCCGGAATCCTTTATCGATCGCGAATAGAATCCTTCCTGCGTTCTGCTCCGTTCTCCCCTTCCTAGACTCCTCCTTCCTCTACCAAATATTCTCATTCACGAGGAATGGGATCGATCTCATGCGAGAAACAGAATTTACGCGTTCTCGAAATGGATCTTGTCGCGGCGGCGCCTTTCGCGGAATTTCCACGTGTCAATGTATTCGAAAATCGTTCACTTTTCCAAACGGTCCCATTTTCCAAAATTATTTATGTCACGCGTTTTGCGCAAAAGATTATACAATAAATTTATAAACGTTCCATATGTCGATCAATGGGAAGAAATTCCATTAACGGCGAAAATTTTAAAAAGGATGTATAGCCTTGGTCAAAAATATTAGGCATCTTATTAATCATTAATTTAAGGCTCATATTTTTAACCCAAAAATTTATTCGTCAAATTTGCTGTAAATTATTCTTTGTTTCAAGAACCCTTTAAACTTATGTATAATTTGATTAACCAACAATATAGATAAAAAAATAAACGAAAAAAATATAAGTGACTAATATTTTTAGCCAACGCTGTGTGTTGTCTAAAAACAATATCAAAAATATAAAATTTTCATAGATCGTTCTATTTTTATGTATAAGTATTTATGTAAAATTTAAGTTAACAATTCTTTATTAGTTTAAAAGTTATTTAATTTTTTAATTTATTCTTAATTTTTACGTAAAATTACGTTTTATAATACCTATTTAATTGCAAATTTGATAATAAAGCAACATTAAGAATTTAATCAAATTTTTTTATACACATACTAAAAACAATTATAAATATTCGTACAAAAATTTATTTAGATCCACCCACTCGTTTAAAAATTATTGACCTAAAACTGCAGCAAATATCCATTTTATAGTATAAAACCATTATAAGTGAAATTATTTGTTTTATTTGTGTAGTTTATTTTGTGTAGGGACGTAATTATAGGCTAATATTATCAAAATTTTTAAAATAATCTTAACTGACATTACTCAATTAGCTTATTTTAGCTGCTTGTTCGACTGATATTTTTTACTAATATTGTCAAATATTATGTATGTCAAGTTATCCTTAATCATATATTATAAATATAGCTTGAAAATAAGAATATAAAACTAGAGTTGTATAACGCATCATCATGACTTGTTACCGTATTCAATCAAGAAACAAACTTTATGGTCAGCAAACTTTTAAGTTAGAGATTCTGTTTATGTAAAGAAAGTCTGTAGTATTAAAGTTTTTGTGTAAATGATTCATGCAGTACGCAACGATTTCAATGCGACATTTTTACCCAAGTTTCCACGCCAAGGAAAAATTCTTAGCGTTTCTTTCCATAGGATCGATATAACGTCGGCTCGCAGTTTCACGGATTGGACGAAGAATTTTGGAGGAGTATCGTAGGAAAATATTGCCTCAGCGCATTAAAGGGTGAGACGATGGCGGGGGAAAAGGGACGTAATGTTCCTCTACCCCGTTTAGAGGCACTTGGCGGGACTTACGGGGTATTTAGTAACAAAACCACGAGGGCACTCTCTCGCGGCTGGTCGTTAGTCGTTAATAAAAAGTGGATTTGCGGCGAGCGTAGCGACGACTGACGAGGAAGAAAAGGGTTGAGGTGACAACCCGCCCAAGACCGTCGTCGTCGTCGTCGTCGTCGTCGTGACGGCAGAATGTAACGAACGTGCCGTCGTGCGAAAGAAACAGATAAGCACGCACGACGCTCCTCGTAAACGCACTTATGTAGCACTCTCGAATAAGGATGATGGCCGTATTAACGAGTTCGAATTTATTTCGAGCTATCCAAGTTTTTTGCAGTATATCAAACGATGTATTCCCTCACAATCACAAAAAAAGAGAAGAAAAAGAGAAAAAGAGAAGTGGATGCGCAAATAACGCTTCGCAATAATTTCCATTTGCTTAGTGTACCTAGTGGCGAAGTAGGTAATATCAATCTGCTCGAGAGACAGCGGCTCGATTCGGAATATTCGATGCCGATATGAGAGCGAGTTCAGCTTAATTCGCTTACACTAATGGCGATACGCTCGGTTTAACGGACGGCTCTCGCGCAATGAATGCGATTTCGCCCGATCGGACAATCGCACGGACGGATCTCCAGAACGGATATGACGTTCGGTAGAGCGATCGGTTTAATTAGCTGCCGAGTGAAGCGACGAATCGCATTTGCGGAGTGGGAAAGAGAAAGAGACACAGGAGGCCCGTATCGTCGTGCGCTTCGACGCTTCGCATCCCTATACGCTCCAATAGGAAGCTTATCTTTTGTGTGCCGGCAAAAGACTCGCTCGCACAATCGGACGAAAATTACCGACGAGAATGAGCACGCATGAGACTTTGATTCGAGATTTCACATACGGAAATGTTATCTGTTTTCTGCTATTTTTGGCACAAATTGATAAAGTGAGTATGCCGTAATAATGAAACAATCGCCGCCGACGCGCATCGTTATCTGCGTTATAAATGCGTAGATAGGCGAAGTTTCGTTCTTTTTTTTTCGGAAAGGGAGAAAAAAGGATTATAACTCGCTTTTTACACAGTAGAGTCCCGCTTGTAAAAATATCGTGCTAATGCAGACGAGATATCTCGCGCTTAATATCGGGTTTCGGAATCCGTTCAATTTGAAGCACGGTGCTCGTTTTCAAGCGAGATGTTTGTTAACGTCAGATGTGCAGGTTTCCATGACGTAGACGATCGCATGGAGTATACATTTTAACACTTCATTTATCAAACGTTATTATTTGTTAGAGGAATTGAAAACGGTATAATTCCAGCGAGAGTTTATTTCTCGATATCACATCTCTGCTATCCATTTTTATTGCGACGAAGAAATGTAGGAGTGAAATTATTTTCGCGCAAAGTCTTAATTCGCCAATTTCAATATATAATTAGTATACGTCACATACGAGAGATGATCATTTATTATCAATGTCAACGATCTCGATAATTTTAATTTGCTGATTGATAATTTATATATTGTTAAATGAAACAACAAGAATATATTTCCTCGACATCATGTACAAGTTATGTTCTTCTCGCAATAATTTGTACATGACAGCGAAAATTTGCATATTGAACAAAATTCTCACTAGGAAAGAGCTTATTTGGCAGAATTATTCTGAAATACATGTGTGTGTATGTATATATAATATATATATATTTTATATCTTACTAAATTCGAATGAAACAGAAAAGAAAAACTTTTCTTGTGACCCATTCATATTAGGAAGTATGTCTTAATAAAAAATTATCAAGTGCAAATTCACGAAAGAGATAGATTCCTAAATGTCAATCTCTATACGATGTATTGGCGGTGATGCTGATTGTAAGTCAAACATTAGTCAGTCTTTAATCTCTTGGGTGCAGGTTCGCTGTTTTGTGAATTCGAGTCTTCTGAAAAGCCCAAATGTGCAGAGAAATCTGTCAGTCCTTGAGAATCACTAACAGTAGAGAAACCTAGTATGTAAAAAAATTCATATTTTATGTTAATCAATGA